>NC_069132.1:46212081-46512081 GCF_026914265.1 Mya arenaria
TCCGCCTCTCTGACGTCATACGCGGACCAGGTGCATGTTGCCATGGAGACAGACATACGGCAACGGTAGTCATGGAAACCAGGCATGTCTGTGTTATCAACCATTTTATAGGCTGAAACGTATGGAAATGAAGGGTAATGTTACAAATTGTGCTTATTACATTTGAAGGTCACGCTGAAGGTCAATGTGGTCACGCTCAAGGTCAACTTTATATTTGTGCCGGTATGATGCATTGTACTTCAAGTAGATGTACATGTAGTACGCATTATCATCTCTATACGTACATGAATATGTATGACGATTATTCTAAAAAAAAACAATGGTGGCCGTGCGATACTTGAATGAAGCAAACATTTGATCAACGAAAAGGTCGCAATAAAGTCAAGGTCACAAATACACATATCAAGTGTAAAACCTAGTGACAACGTATATCATGTCATTTAACCGAAAGGGGGAACAAATTTAGTGTTGTTAAAACAAGCATTCATCCAGGAGAAAAAAATATCCATATACTGAACGTACATGACGTGTACTTGGCGGGTGACGTCCTATTGAGATACCAGCCAGATTCGTACAGCCTTGTCAGTCTTTTCATAACTACTAGGAGGCGTTTTGACGTCATCGTAAGATTTTTATACCCGTCCAATATCTCGGATATGATTGGCCGAAGAGTGTGAGGAGCGCCATGAGGTAGCAGGAATGTCACAAAATGGCGACCAGCGTTGTAGATATTTTTCTTTTCGTTATACTCTATGCATCGACCTCGTATACATCTTGATCTGTAATGATATTCAGCAATCAATTCAACTTGTTTCAAAACACCTGCAAACAACAAGAGCAAAATGCACCAACAAACAGCCAGTAACCATGGAAACAATCGGTCTCCATTCGGATCAAGGTCAATTAGATTTTCAGCGACAATTTGTTACTGTTTAATACTTGATGAAATAGAGGTACGATTTGTGTATGCTAATCTACGACTTGACCTTGAATCGTTACAATGTCCTCGATTTAGGATTTTGATTTTTCAATATGTCATGACGGAATAACTCCATTTCTTTTTTCCCAATGCTCACCTTTGAGAAAAATTCGTGCTTGAAAACTTGACGTCACAGTCCCGTGGGCTCGCGCAGTGCGAGTCATCAAATCCAGAATCGTCGACGTCGGACAGCTTGAGGACGCCATCAACCAGAACGAACTGTTGCCGCCGGAAGTCGTTCATGGACATGGAGCCATATGGCGTTTCGCTCATCATGGCTACGATCTTTGTGATGTCAAGGCATATCTGAAATATATTTATTTAAATTAAGAGCAACATCGAACTACAGGAACAAAACCATACCAGGGTACATTCAGCTATTTTTGTCTGAACTCAGTCACTGCTTAACCATTGATTGCTAACAGTTCTTTATATTGGCTACATCCGGCCCCCCCTTCTATTCTTTCCATCAATGGTCGTCTTGTTTTGATTTGAAAAGCATTGACATGAACTTTCAGAACTAAAAATAGACACGTCCAGTGCGCTTTTCTTTCTTTTTAAATACCGTAATCGGCCATGTTTTTAAAGTTACAAACATTGTCCACCCAATTTGAATACCGGCTACAGTTTAGTTTGTGTTATATCGAAGGGTTGGTGAACTTCAAGGGGAATTATTTAAGGAATTAATTGCGGGGTTGATGACCCAATTCATTACTTATATTTACACCAATAGTTCATTTTTTTTATTCAAGAATTGTTAAAAAATACTTTATTCCATTTAAGAAAACTATTCAGTAATCCTGTCTAACCCATTCTGTAAATAGAACGACCCGATTGTAACCGGAAACGTTTTATCAAATGACGTCACGAAAACGCGGGAATAGATCAACCACTTGAAACCACGTTTAAACGTAAAATTGGAACACTTCTGGTAACGATACATTTAACATATCATTATTTAACATCTTCTAAAATGTTACTTTATATTTTACGGCACATGCTGACACAATACAAACAATAACAAGATAAAAAATATTCATGTATATTGTTAAGCGATGAATTGCGATCCGAACATATCCGAAAATGTTGCATTCATCGATTGATGAACGCAATTGCCGAAAGGCAGTACATTTAAGGAATGGAAGTTGAGGTGTAAATATTCATGTATACATATATATGTTGTACATGTACAATCGTACTACACGACAGTTGGCGTATTGTATGAGTCTTAATTAAAACATGCAATAAAGAAAAGCAACTTTTCAAAAAAAAAAAAATGCCAGTAAGGCTGATGGTTTTCATGTTTTTTTTTTGTCCCTGCCTCAATGCGGCTGTCTCGTCAGCCTTTTGCAAAAAAACTGTTTTAATATTGTTTTTGTTCAAAGTTCAGAGCCCGTCTTCACTAACACTCTGGGTCTGAGTGTGAGGCTTAAGACTCAAAAATGAACACTTGATTTTCCAGTGTAATAATGATCATGGTCAAAATTGCTGTATATGTTATCTATGACTGGTCTTACTATTACATATTATCCTTTTGTCAATAGGAATGACATAAATGACTTTTTATCAACAAAATGTTTTTTAGTCTAAGTCTCAAACTCAGACTAAAGACTTCTATGAATATGGGCTCAGAAATATTTAAAAAAAAGCAATTCAGGGAGTGTTCGTGTCAAACAGTATCTTGAAATGATCAAAAATAGTTTGAGTAATCAGTAAAATCATCAAAATTCTTTATATCAATCATTTGAAACTGCGGAATAGCCCATAAATCAGTTGAAAACATAGTTTTATCATATTTCCAAATATTAGGAAAAATGAATGCATTGTTTGGAAAAAAATGCATTAAATTTGACAAAACAGACCTCGACGAGGCATGGATGGGGGTGAACGCGTGAAGTTTCTAAGTGTTTGTTTGTTTAAAGACACTTAAAGCCTTTTCGTGAGTGAAAAATAAACATTTTATAGAGCAATGGTAAAAATAAATCGTGGAAAAGACGCAGGAAATCGAGCATGCCAGAGTAGCATGTTTTTTTTCTGCGATATATATCATGAATTCAAGCTGTCGGAATCAAAAAAATGGTAAACATCCTGGCGGAAATATACACAGAGCGTCTGCCCCTGTAACGTTGTAAAGTGACCCCCATAGAATAATGACCCCCCGGTCATTATTTTATATAAAATAATGACCATTTTCTATAAAATACTGACTCCCCTTATAAAATAATGACCCCCCGATTTTATCTGTAAAATATTGACCCCCCCCCCCCACTTAGCCTGTTACTAACATATCTATATCAATTCAAGTCACTGTCGTGTTTCTATGGCTTTTATATTTGTTGTTGTTGTTTTTGCTTCTGGAGCCGCTGCATGTTACTGCTGCAGAAGCTGCTGTGTCTACATCTATTGAAATGAAATATAAAATTGCTTCCATTTGAATTTCATTTAAATTATCATCAATGTAATACAATATACATAAGTCGCTTTAACGTAGCTGTATATGATTCAACTTCAAAGACAACATTGTTCTACTTCATCTGACGTTAGATAGCCTTTGTTCATACCGTGGAGGCATTGCTTAAAACGAATGTGTTAAAAATGCAAGGCTTTGAGGAGCTATTTAAGCAGTCACTGTTCGTGCCATGACTTACATCAAAGTCCATGATGTCACTGAGCGGTGTTTTTTTATGTTTTATGCAGACTGCATCATTTCTAAAAATAGTTCCTTTGATTTACCTCAGAAAAGCCGCTCGTTCAACATCAAAGAAAACGACAGCGACACCGAAAGCAGTTCTACGTAAACGCGTGTATATATAAAGGTCTGTGGTAAGCAGTCAGTCCAACCTTGCAGCATGGACGAGAAAGATTACACAGATGTTGTAGAGTTTGTAAAAAATGGGAAGTATCCCGTTTCTGTAAAAGACAAGAACAAAAAGAGGAATTTTCGTAGAAAGTGCAAACCTTTTATTTTTGATGACGGGTTGTATTATAAGAAAACCAGCTCATCAAAACGTTTGCAAGTTGTTAAGAAAGGGAAGACAGATGACATCATTCAGAGCATGCATGCATCAGATCACGGAGGACATTTGGGAGTTTCAAAAACGTAAGTTTGATATAATGATTTCATTATCATGACCAAAAAGGAACTTGTGATTCCTGTGAGCCTGTGTTAGATATGACATTTAAGATTATTTAAATTAGTACGAAAGCTGAATAACAAAAGCGTCAAAACGTGACTGAACTCGTAATAACGAGATAAATATCTCGTAAAAACGACTAAGTATCTCGTTATAACGAGACAACTATCTTGTTATTAGACTTGTACGGATTATGACGGACACGGACACTGAGAGCGAACAACCGACAGGCAGGGGATACTCTCAAAGTTATTTCATGCTTTAAAACAGTCATGTATGTATAAATAAGGCGTATCAGATGAGTCGTTTTACAAACTAACATTAAGCTCTAGATCTTTGTATCAGTTATGATTAATTTTCGATTATAATAACTGTAAATATATTGTGAGAACAGTCCGAACGCAATATTTTGGTTTTCGCTGACAAAACCATTATACTGAAAAAGGTAAAGAATATATAACGGTACTTGATTTTAAAGTTTATAATATAGGTGAACAGGTCTTTGGATCATTCCATTATTAGATAAAACTGAAATAAAGTGTTTTGTCTATATATTGTCCGCTTTTCATGCCAATAGTAAATGATACTGGTTTATTTTGATATGCAGTGTGCAATATTAAAGTATAGTCCGTTTAAAAAAGCTGATTATGAGATACGAGTTTATTGTCAATAAATAGGGGTGTAATGATCGGATGACTCCAGGTAAATGTTATTGTTTTGATAAGTATTTTATTTACTTGATGCATTAGCATATTCACTTTAATTTAATTGTCCTCTAAAATGCTCTGTACTTAATGAAATTACAGATATTAATTTCTCATATAGAGTCGCTGGCCCAGTGGTATCGTTCAGATCTATGACGATAGCGGTTGTGGGTTCGAACCTCAAGTGAGGAAGTTTTTTTTATGCCCCCCCCCCCCCCCCACAAAGTGGGAGGCATATAGTGATTGCACTGTCTGTCCGTTCGTCCGTTCGTTCGTTCGTCCGTCCGTCCGTCCCGTTTCGTGTCTTCGTCATAACTTCTTAACTGTTGAATGGATTCGAATCAAACTTCACAGAATTGTAAAGCACCATGAGAAGGTGTGTCGCGTCCAACTCTCAGTTCCCCAGGTCCAAGGTCAAGGTCACACTTAAAGGTCAAAGTTCAAATCTTTCGTGTCTTGGCCATAACTTCTTTACTATTGAATGGATTTGAATCAAACTTCACAGAATTGTAAAGCACCATGAGACGGTGTGTCGCATCCAACTCTCGGGTCCCCCAGGTCCAAGGTCAAGGTCACACTTAAAGGTCAAAGTTCAATTTTTTCGTGTCTCAGCCATAACTTCTTTACTATTGAATGGATTTGAATCAAACTTCACAGAATTGCAAATTTTGAGTTCAAACATTTCAAGGTCAAGGTCATCCTTCAAGGTCAAAGGTCAAATTAAGGTCAATGTGCTAGGGGGGCATTTGTCTCTTACAGTGACAGCTCTTGTTATTTCATTTTTGGAAAGAATTACATAGTTTGTATTTAGTAATGTTATGTAAAAATCTAAATCACGAGAACCTCACTTATCTCGATTTTGCATGTATAATTCAAATAAGGTCCGAGTACACATAATAAGTAGACAGTATCCTCCAAGTAAACTATAAGAATGCCAGGAAAGTATTTGAATTCCGCCGAAAAGGAAAAGGTTGTATCTGTGCACTTATGAGGATCGAACCCATGATCATAACATGTGTAGTGTTCCGCATTCTTCCATTATACCACTACGCCACAGTCATTGAAAGTTGCTTATGTAAACTCAAAACTAATTCTAATAATTCTATCGTCATTTAGAACATTTAGAACAACATGTATTGGATTTCAACTTGTCTCAGGTGCATCCATGGCTAGCTTTATTTTTAGTAATGATACTACAGTGAAACTTGTAATAGGTGACTTTCCGTGAGACCTTAACAAAAAGGTCACGTATGACTGGGAGTCTTTTAATTCAGGTCCACTAACGTCAAGTGTTTCAATTTATTATTTGTTCTTGTAAATCCTGATGCCTGTCTTTTTCTTGGATTATGGTATTTAAATTGATATAAGATATTCCCTATTTAGAATATGTATACGTATTTGCATTATTATTTGTCTAATTCCTTTTTACTTGTTTTGCAAGCCATTTTGTCTGCCGTGATATCATATTACTGCACATCGGTTGAGTTTTCAAATCCCGCGTTTATTCATCGGGTAATGGATAGGTTTATATGAGATTATATTTCCATCATATTTTATTATTGTTTGGTAATACTAAAAGGAGCAGGGATTTTGAAATTTCGAAATTTTAATTAGGTTGGTAGCTCCAATTCGATTTTCTCACAAGAAAAGTTGTTCGTACGGATTATATAAAATGAACTCGTGCATCCACAGATCGTCCAATTTTGGACATATTAGAAGTTATGGTTAAATTGACTTAACTCAGATAATAAAAGAGAAAAATAAACATTTTTGCCATAGCACACAGTAAAGTTAACACGCTGGTAAGAAATCCAAGATCCGAAGCGCTATATGTTAATGACTGAAAAATGCATGAAATTCGTTTAATTAAGCCATATTATCATCACGGGGTGCAAACATTACGGTCGTTTGTGGCGTCAGACAGGGAGTCTTTTAATTCAGTCAGTGACTTTATATAGATTTTTTTACGTCAGGCGGTCGTAAACAGGGTCGTATACGGCAGGAAGTTGTCTAAATCAGTGAGTCGCTAAGGCAAGGTTGACTGTATTTTGGTAACTTATCTGGACTAATAGTTATGTTTGCTTTGTTTCAGATGGGAAAAGATTTCGACTAGGTTTTACTGGAAAGGATGTTTCGAAGATGTACACACGTTTATACAGAACTGCGACAACTGTCAAAGAAAGGTGAACCTGAAGAAAGCAAAGAAGCCACTGCGACCTATCACAGTTCCCGCCGAGGCTTTCAAGCAAGTGGGCATGGACCTTATAGGTCCTCTAGAAACCTCTTATCAGGGTAAGTTTTGTCTGTCGGTTTGTTGGGCTGCTTTGGTAGACCCTGGTGACTTTGACTCGTAGACAATATATGTCGGGGCATTGTGGTGCCGCATAGCGGTGTTGCTGCATAAAGATGGTCAAACAAAATTATGCGGCGATTTTCAACGCATGCAGAGGGCATGTTTAGGCGGCAGAAAGGCCCCCTTTCGCCGCATAAAGAAACCCATTAAAACATAAACGATAATTACTAGTTACTTCTATGAAGTTTCAACCAGACCAGGATCTAGTTTTATGTACTCACTCTCTCTTCCTCTGAAAAAGTCTTAAGTTCCGAAGGTCATTCCATCTTAAGTGGGGGCATATTTTATTCACTATACATTATATAGGGAAAAAAATTGTGAACGCAACTTCTCCTACACCGCTTGGTGGATTTTGTTCAAACTTTCACAGATGATCAACCTTAATGTGTAGATGATCGTAAAGACAGGAATTTTGGCTGTGATTGGTTTTAGCAAAATTATGGCCTTTTGATGTTTTATTCACTATACATTATATATGGAAAAAAAATTGTGAACGCAACTCCTCCTACACCGCTTGGGGGATTTTGTTCAAACTTTCACAGATGATCAACCTTAATATGTTGATGATCGTACAGACAGGAATTTTTGCTGCGTTTAGTCTTAGCAGAATTATGGCCCTTTGTTGTTTTATTCACTATACATTATATAAGGAAATATTTGTGAAGTAATAATTTTGGTATTAATATACTTATTAATTTCATATTTGAACACAACAAAGCTTTGAACTGGACCTTCAAAAAATTAATATGAAGATAACCTTGGCCTCTGAATGACCTTGACCTTCAAATTTAAAGCCTCATAAGGCCTTTGTGTTTGGAGTGGCTGCCACTATTTTTGTGACTAAAGTATACTAAAGAAATTATATATTTTTCAAGTTAAATTATATAAGAAATAACTGTTTTCTTAAAGCTTTTTAACAGATTTGTATATCCAATAAGCATTATAAGGAAAACAAAATATTTTATTACCTCCCTTAATTCTTTTTACTATATGTTTACATGTAGGATAATTAAAAGTGAGTGTTTCTTTACGTTTTATTGTTGACATTCCCTATTTAGACAAATGTTAAACCCATTTTTAACATAAAAATAAAAGCCTTATGGGACTTTAAAGTTTGAAATTTCCCAAAAGTGACTAAAACTTTGCTATTTATTTATTAGTTTTCTTCATGCTTGAGCACAACAACCTTTTTAAGACAAACTTAATATGCGCTAAAGATCAAATGATATAACATGTTACTAAGCATCATGTAGGGGTGCACCAGTGTCCTATGGACACATATCTAGTTGTTTTATGCGTGGCATGTCGCCGCATAAAGGTGGTCACCCTCTATATGCGTTGAAAATCACCGCATAAACGAGTCCGACCACCTTTATGCGGCAACACCGCTATGCGGCACCACAGGGCATAATAATGTTATGACCCCCGTAATAATACTATGACTGGGGGTCATAATACTATGACCGGGGGTCATAATACTATGACCGGGGGTCATAATACTGTGACCGGGGGTCATAATACTATGACCGGGGGGTCATAATACTGTGACCGGGGGTCATAATATTACGACTCCTCCACACATAGGAAAATGAGTCTCACACAAACCACTATATGAGGGTTATTTTCTGTGTGAGGCAGAGTCATAATATTGTGCCCCCGGTCATAAACTGTGACTGGGGGTCATAATTTTACATCTCCCCTACACATAGAAAACGCCCTTCACATAGTACCAACGGTTGCACTGCTCATTTTTAGTCACTATTATGCATAAAAGTAATGATGCGACTCATATTTCTATAAGGATCAGTTTGCTAAGTTACAATATACTTATATTGATAAAATCACCATGTCCAGTCTTCACGTGGTTTGACGGTGAAGTTAATGCTAAATGATGGTGGAAAACAACCTACTGGGTATTTCACCTCTGTACCACCGTACTCATTTGAAACGTTGTAATACATTGTAGTCAGTTTAACTTGAGATTTTTAGTTACTGGAGCGGTAGAGACGTATCGGTAATGCACCTGTTGAGTGGTGGTAAACTGAAATAGATTTTACGCAGTTTACGATTAGTTACAAGCAAAGCGACCGCCCATGTGAAACAGGGCCATGTGCGAAAGCAACTGCATTTCTTTTTAAGCACTGTAAATATATGTCGTATTTTTACGGGAAAACCATAGTTTATTAAATTAAATTTTGATAGTTCTGTATTTTTACGGGAAAACCATAGTTTATTAAATTAAATTTTGATAGTTCTGTAACTTAAACGCCGTCGACGGTTGCCAGCTGATATGTCAATGTACCAGCTGTTTATGACCTGTCAGTCAAATATGATCAGGCTTATTAGTCCCCTACGAGGACTATAGGAATGCCCTCCGTCAGTCTGTCCGTCCGTCCGTCTGTCCGTCCGTCCGTCCGAAAATCTGGATCCCGCGATATCTTCAAAATACTTAAAAAAAATTCATGAAACTTGGAATAGTGATAAAGGGCAATATGGAGATTATGCACGTCTTTTTATTTATTTATTTTTTTCGTTTTTGCGTCCGTCTGTCTGTCTGCTTTAAAAAACATTCAACACATCTTTAACCTAACTGGATTCCACTATATCTCCAAAAGTACATTGAATTTTTTTATGGAACTCCCCTACCGGTGTAACCGAGATAGGATTGCCCTCCGTCCGTCTGTCCCGTCTGTCCGTCCGTCCAAATTTTGTTTCCGGGCTATTTCTTGAAGACTATTGGCCAGATTTCAATTATTTTTTTTAAGAGTTATAGCATTTGACTAGCAATTTGCAATTTTCAAGCGAAATGAATGGGGGATTTTTTTCTTAAAGTAGTTTGTATAGAACATATCAACTGTAAACTTGAGAAAGATATTATTAAGAAACAGAGTAGTGCTTTTTTATTTTCCTTCCATTTTTGTCGAGCCCACCTTCGGTGAACTCGACCCTTAGTCGCCAGGTTTTGATGTTCGCTATATGTGCGTGCATGTGTCCGTCCTGATTTTTACGGACCATAACTCCAATTTGAATGAAAATGGAGGAATTTCTGTAAAAACTTCACACAAGTGATCACCTCCATGAGTTCTAGTTCTGCGCGCATGAACTGGGTTTATGGGTCAAAGGTAAAGGTCTTCTTAGAGATCACTGATAAATGCTTGTGCAGGGCATATCTGGTAACTGCATGAAGAGATTTTTTTTACTATAACTTCACACAAATGTTAACTACCATGAGATCTAGTGTCGCACGCATCAACCAGGTCTCCAGTTAAAGGTAAAGATAACAGAGGTCATTAGAAGTGCTTTTCTAGAGGATATCCTATATGCATGAGGGAATTTTTATGCAACATCTTAAAACTGCGATGCTGGCCCGTAGACATGCAGAATGAAATTCTAGTTTCTATGCAAACTCAAACTTGAAAAGAAACATCTATCGGCTGGGGATATACTAGTATTGTCTTTGACAATGCATCGTTGATTAAAATAAGTATTGTAAAATGCTTACATTTATACATTTCAGGAAACAAGTACATTGTCGTTATAACAGAATATTTGACAAAATGGGTAGAGGCAGAAGGGATTCCAGACAAGTCATCTGAAACTGTACTATCAGTATTCACAAAGTTTGTCACGACACATGGTTGCCCCAGCGTATTAATAACGGATCAGGGGAGAGAATTCTGCAACGACTTGAATGAAAAGTTTTGCAAGCAGTTTGGGATAGAACATAGAATTGCATCAGCATATCACCCACAAACAGGAGGACATACTGAAAGATTTAACAGGACTTTGTGCGATATGCTTGTGCACAGTGTAGATTTGTCGCAGAAAAATTGGGACATTAAGTTACCATACGTACTGTTTGCCTATAGAACGTCTAAACATGAGTCGACGAAACAAACACCATTCTATCTTGTGTTTGGAAGGCACGCACGCTTACCAATAGAACTAGACTTAGCAATGCAATCGGATGATAACCAAGACTCTGAATTGTCACTAAAGGAAAGAATAGACTCGTTCATTAAACTGTCGTGCAACAGAAAAGAAGCATCGTCCAATATTAAAACGGCACAATCGAAGCAGAAGAAATATTACGATTCTTCACTACCTAAAGACGATACAGCAGGTTTTGAAGTCGGCGACCAAGTCCTTCTTCATAACACCAGAAAATTGACGAGAAAAGGAGGGAAATTGGGTCTAAAATGGAAAGGACCATTCAAAATAACAAAAGTAACTGGAAAAGGCACTTATTTCCTAGAAGGAATGAAAACAAGTGTAAGTGGGAACAGACTGAATCGCTATAGGCAGAGTAATGACGATGCTGCTACAGATAACACAGAAAAGCGACCAACTGAAGGTCCAAAAGATGACCACAGTCTAATAAACAAAGAAACAGGAACCCAAGCAAACGAGAAAGCGTTTGAAAGACCTGCAAAAAGAAACGATAAATCTGACGACTGCAATCTCCCTCCAAAAAAGAGAAGAGTATCGCGAGAAGATGTTGCAACACAACCTACCAATTCTACAGAATCTACTAATCAAGAACCCCAACCATTTCAATTCAGACCATCTAATCAAGAATGGCAGGAACAAATCTCGAGTGTATTTAAGTCGGCAGTCAAAAACACGTATGCATCCGGTCCAGACAAATATATACGACGAGACGCCAAACCTACTAAAACTGTAAACATGCGTGGGGATGGCAATTGTTTGTTTAGAACATTCAGTTATTTAGTTTTTGGCGTACAAACACACCATAGCTTGATAAGGCAAGCGATTGTTGACTTCATGAAAGAAAACGAAACTCTAATGAAAGGCATTACACGTGATTCGGTTTCCAGATATCTAGACACGTCAATGATGGCCTCCGAAAACACTTGGGGAACAGAAGTGGAGATATTTGCTTTTGCAACTCTCACCAGAAGCGTTGTGTATGTTTATTCACAGTATGGCAGTAAGGAACAGTGGCGTTGGTTAGAATACAAACCGTTAGGCCTCATTGGTGGTAATTTAAGGGGTCGAGCAGTGTACATTCAGAATTCCAGCGACCATTTTGTCCCGGTGCTAGAGGTAGATGGCGAAGAGTTCTCAAGAAAGCCATACAAACGAATTCGGAACCACATTCCAGAAAGATACCACGCCCTTATAAGTGATGACATATTAGATGCTGCTTTAGTGAATTGTTACGCAGACGAAGCCTTGCTATTAAAACTTGACAAAAGTGTAAAGACTGTATATGTGAAGGCTTTTACTAACACGCCTTACAATGTAGAAGGGCTGCGTGGGTTATCTGACGAGGTGGATGCAAATATTTTCAATATAGTATGTGACTGGAGCGATGTCGAAAACATACTTAATTGATAAGTGACACGTGCAAGAATAAATCAACAACTCAGTGGAGAACGATACAATTTATGCTAAATTTGGTTTAACATATTGCATCTGATGAGCATAACAATGCGTGCTAAATATACCTTGTGTGATTTACTAACTAAAATAATAGCTTAAGATATAAACATATGTGACATGTAGTTTTACCAAAGCACAGGTCAACACCCTGGGACGTTTTGTTGGATTCGCCTCTATATTCCATACAGTTTTAAATAAAAAGTCCTTTCGTTTATGAAATTGTCCTTATTATATACCGAACAACACTCCCGAACCACGGATATATAGGATCTCACATGAGTTGTCATATGATATAAGATTTTATTAAACGAGCTCAAGAAAATGTTACATAGCGAGCCTCGGGCGAGCTTTATAACATTTTCTTGAACGAGTTTAATAAAATATTATATTTTTTGACAACGAATGTGAGATTCGTTTTATCACATGACTTAAAACATAACAAGAGATGTTTGTCAAACATTATGCCCCCTGAGCGCCAAGTTGCCAGAAATATTTGGACAATTGAATGAAATATGCATGGACTGAAATGACAGCTGATTTGTCATTGGATGCATATGAGGCAGGTCATCTACTTATGATAACTTAAGAAGGCAAATAAATGCCCAACTAAAATAGTAACATAAAAGAAAATCATTTCTATACAAACATTTATACATCAATCCCAATCATCTGTGCATGCATTAAAAAAATATGGACAATCAGAAAACCTTTTTTCAGCTTACAGTCACACTGACCTTGACCTTTGACCCACTGACCTCAAAATCAATAGGGTTCATCTGCTGGTCATGACCAATAAGCCTACCTAGTATGAGGTCCCTGGGTCAAAGCGTTCTCAAGTTATTGATCGGAAACCGTTTTTCATGTTAAGGTCACACTGACCTTGACCTTTGACCCACTGACCTCAAAATCAATAGGGTTCATCTGCTGGTCATGACCAATACACCTACCAAGTATGAGGTCCCTGGGTCAAAGCGTTCTCAAGTTATTGATCGGAAACCGTTTTTCATGTAAAGGTCACACTGACCTTGACCTTTGACCCACTGACCTCAAAATCAATAGGGTTCATCTGCTGGTCATGACCAATAAGCCTACCTAGTATGAGGTCCCTGGGTCAAAGCGTTCTCAAGTTATTGATCGGAAACCGTTTTTCATGTTAAGGTCACACTGACCTTGACCTTTGACCTCAAAATCAATAGGGTTCATCTGCTGGTCATGACCAATACACCTACCAAGTATGAGGTTCCTGGGTCAAAGCGTTCTCAAGTTATTGATCGGAAACCGTTTTTCATGTAAAGGTCACACTGACCTTGACCTTTGACCCACTGACCTCAAAATCAATAGGGTTCATCTGCTGGTCATGACCAATAAGCCTACCTAGTATGAGGTCCCTGGGTCAAAGCGTTCTCAAGTTATTGATCGGAAACCGTTTTTCATGTTAAGGTCACACTGACCTTGACCTTTGACCCACTGACCTCAAAATCAATAGGGTTCATCTGCTGGTCATGACCAATACACCTACCAAGTATGAGGTTCCTGGGTCAAAGCGTTCTCAAGTTATTGATCGGAAACCGTTTTTCATGTAAAGGTCACACTGACCTTGACCTTTGACCCACTGACCTCAAAATCAATAGGGTTCATCTGCTGGTGATGACCAATACACATACCAAGTATGAGGTCCCTCGGTCAAAGCGTTCTCAAGTTATTGATCGGAAACCATTTGGTATTCCTACCGACCGACCGACAGACCGACCGACCGACCGACCGACCGACCGACCGACATGTGCAAAACAATATACCCCACTTTTTTCAAAAGGGGGCATAAAAATAAAACATATAAAATAAACCCTTTTTAACGCTATGAGTACGCACGCTTTTCACGCCTTTTTTCTATATGGAATGTATTGGCGGAAATGAGTCACGTCAAAGTTATATTACACGTGTTAAATATAAAGAAATTCGTAATGATTATATTACATGAAAAACAAGCGATGTCATGTGATAAAATCAGATCTAGCAAATTCAACGATAATGCTACCAAGACCCGTATCTATATTCACACAAAAGTAAAAACACTCTAGAGGCCACATTTTTATATGAATCTTTATAAAATTTGGTCAGAATGCTAGTTAATTCGAGTGAGTTTAAAACTGAGTCATATTAGGTCAAAATTAGAAGTATGTCCGTCCGTCTGTCCGTTTGTCCGTCCGTCCGTCTGTCTGTCTGTCTTCCGGTAATGTCAAACACCCCCGGGGACGTAGACATGGTTGCGCGTCAAAATCGCAAGAAGGTTTAAAGAGTAGTTTAAAAAGATTTAAAAGAATGTTTAAAAGGGTTAACTAGAAATACATTCTGCATGCCCACGGGCAGATGTCGAGCCCGCTTTGTAGGTTTAAATTTTCACAGAAAGATTCATAATGGACATTTGTGAAGATGAAAGAATGATAATGACCTTGACCTTTGATATTGTGACCCCAAAAACAATAGGGGTCATTTACTCAATATGGGTGATCATCCTATCAGGTTTGGCAGCTGAAGGTTGAACAATAATTAAGTTATTGAGCGGAAACCGTTTTCAGTTTTAAGGTCTATGTAACCTTGAACTTGTTATTTGACATTTGACCTCTAAGTGTGACCTTGACCTTTGCCACAGAGACATAATTTTTTCGCGCGACACACCGCCTTGCCATGGAGAACATTTATGCCAAATTATATTAAAATCCCTCCATCCATATAGAAGTTATGCTCCGGACACGGATTTTGCGCCGACTCCAAGTGTGACCTTGACCTTTGACGAGCGGATCTGGGTGGTGTGCGCGACACGTCTTCTAATTAAGGTTAAAATATATCTCAAGTTAATGTTAAATTCCTTCAAAAAATGAGCGAGATATTTCGTCACGCAATCTGATTGGCACATACGAAATAAACAAGTCTCCGTGACGTCATATGGGCTGGCCACCGCTCTTCCGAATAACGGACGCGATCGTCGTGTTAATAAGATGCAATCGATTTTCTTAGAAGATAATCCAATAAATCGACTATTATTCTTTTGATATAAGTAGAAATAATATAAATGATAATATAAATATAAGAAATGAACGCCTTCTCGCTATAGTTCAACGGGTATATGAATACAACAAGTAGCGTGCATAGTTAACGTAAACCCCTTCGGGGTTTACGAACTATGCACGAGACTTGTTGTATTCATATAATCGTGAACCGACGCGAGAAGGCGTTCATTTCTTAAATATAGCTGCACTGAACTGCTCAGGGGTAGGGAGGAGGGCAACAGTAAGTGGTAGGTTGTTCCAATGGTACACAGTCCTGGGGAAGAAAGAACATTTATGATAATAAGAGGTTGCTGTAATTAACCTGTAACTCAGATCTTTTGCATGAATTGCTTATCCTTTTTGTGCTAAATGATTTCTAAAACCACTTTTCGAATGGTCATGAAAAGAAAAAAGGGATAATATTTTTAAGTCATTCATCATTGCTAGTTCCATTAATCTGTGTGGGACGTTTAATCACTATACAACTTTGATGACTACGAAAATGATTCAAATCACTAACAAACACTTGTCACTTACAGTGCACTTACAGTGATTCTGCTTGTATAATTAATAATTATTTAATTTCAATCGCAGAGAGGTTTATATAGTTGACTCCTAATCCAGTTGCACAGATTCGATTCTTAGGCGAGGAAGCTATCGAAGTATGTTACATCAGATCAGGATTAGACGAGTTCTGGTAAGAAGTCCAACGATACTAGATTGAAATCCAGCCACCCTCGCCCCCTGAAAACTAGCTAGTTCTGTGATTATAAATATTTTTGATTGTTGATATTCAAACAGGCCGTAAATTACAACAAGTAGTTGCGTATTTTGTTGATGGAACGTTCCTATGCAGTCCATCGCCTATGTTTTAAATGATAAACTGAGCAGCGCACAGTTTGTATGCCTGTCACCCATACACGACCCTGGTAGGCGTCGAACTCACAACGGTGAGGGGCAAGTGATTCTCGGTCGGAGACTTTAACCATTTTTTCTTTCCACACAAATAGGCATCGGTAGTGGTAATCCCTGAAGCTTGGATCAATTCCATCTAACTGCGGTCAAAAAAAAACGTGCAGTATGGACGCATGCACGGACGGGTGCCATCTCTCCTCCGATGTCTATGGATGAAGATAATTATGTTGTGCAAGTGTACCTTAGATAGGTTAGGTCAAGGTTTGGATTGGGGGGGGGTCCTTATTCTATAGGGGGTCACATTTCTACGTGAGGGGTCATTTTTCTACGTGTGAGGAGTCATAATATAATGACCCCCCAGTCATAATATAATGACCCCCCGGTCAATATTTTATATAAAATAATGACCGGGGGTCATTATTTTATATAAAATAATGACCGGGGGGTCATTATTCTATGGGGGTCACTTTACAACGTTACACCCCCAGTAAACACAGACTGATTGACGGCTGACAACATGGGGAATCGGCTTCTAATTCTATATATAATAATGTGATTTGTTAAAGTCCCATAAAAGCTGCAATAATGTTATAATTAAATGCAAAATATTTCTGGAAATAATGAGAAACTTTTTTTTAGGTATGACGGTTAGAAATAAAAAAAGTTCGAAAATAACAAAGAGAGAATTAAGATACCGCCGGCAGCAGGATTCAAACTCAATACCCCTGAATCTGTAGACAGAGATGTTATCGACAGGACCCCTGGAAACATATATCCAATTGGGTCAGGGGCTGGGGTGGGCCCACCCAGGCGACATTTTTTACTGAAATAATCCAAACTATTCTATGGGGATGGGGGACTCCCAATGCCGTTTACAAACTATATTTGTCGGTTCTTAGGGGAGGGACTACATGTCCTAGGTTTCGTCCCAAAGTGCACTCCTTCAAATCCTGTAGCCGCCCCTAACTTCGTCCTATAGACTACGTTGAAACTCCTAAAAACACCATCAAATAGCAATATACTGTTACATGTTTTTTTCTATTACATCTGTTGTCACTCTTCTGGCATATTTTTGAAGAAACTGAAAATGTGTTGGCGGTAATCAGGCCGGACAAAGTGGGTTCCCTCCGGATACCCCGGTCTCCCCAACGACACAAGGACCAAGCCCTGGCGTCAAACCGTGCCCACGAACGTGATAAGGATAATGTTGTAAAAACTGGTTTCAGTTTTTTTGCTAAAAAATAATCAAATTTAAAATCAACTTAATCATGTTAAAAGACCGTTAAAGTTAAGTTAAAAACCCGGGCCCTGCCACAAGTAGGCTGATTTTTGCAGGAAAAAAACTTTGATGAGCGGATAAGATAATGTCTGAATGTTACACCTACATGTGCTGCACATCTGCATTTATAAAAGATGAATTGAGTAAGTTGAAGAAAATTTTCAAAGCATTTTAGGGTTTAACCATTCATGAACGCAAAAAGAATGTTTTCTATCCCGAATCCAGCATTTAAATGAGTTGAATAGTGCGTCTCAATATGCCGTGTCACAAAGATGTTCACAAGTCTCTCATTTAAGTCTTCGCTTTTAAAAACACACACCTCAAACACGCCCCGAAAACCGAACTTTTATCAGTAAGTTTCCGTTATAAAGATTTGCTGTGAATCGCTGTGAAAACAATTTTTTAGTCTCAACAATAAGCTATTTTAGCTGGGGAGTCACTAATGATTTCAGCGACAAATAGCCTAATATCCCACAGCGAAGACAACAAAACATTTTGTCAATGTGACACTAATTGATCGGAAATGATTCTAAAGGTCTCTAGTGTAATAGCAAGGTTATTTTTTGCTTCTCAGCAAGTTATTTTCAATGTGGTCTATTCGCCGGCAATTTCGTTTAGAAAACAAAACTATGCAGAACCCACAAAAGCAATATTTATTGAAAAAAGGAAATGATTTGAAATTTATTTTCAAACCTTTACAGCATGTAAGCTTTAAAAGTAGTTGCAGATGTACGATCCCAATGCCTTCGTGAAAGCCCCGTCCCCACCCCCACACCCAAAAATAAACAACAAAAACAACAAGCAAACACACAAAACAAGAGATGTCACAGAAACCTGACAATTCCCCCGGATGGCCTCGTTGGACAGATAACCATTAGTTCCCTTTCCTACCAACCAATGAAGTTTGTAAATATGTATAAGTCAATAAAGGCTCACAATTTATATTTAAGATCATATAAATATCCTGAGCAAAATCCCAACTTGAACTAAAACTTTAACCAAAAGCCAACATGTGTCACGGTGTGTAATTGTTTGTCTTTTTTGTATTGTATAAAAACTTTCCCCAACAGGGATCTATATTTAATAAAATTACATAATCTTAGCCAGTCTTATCAATCAGATAATTATGAAAAAAATGGTCTCTTAGACTATATGATACAATATTTTAAGTCTTGATTAAATGATTAATAATTTTGAATGAAATTTAACTGTATCAAAAATATTCATTTTAATGCACAATTATCATAACAAAAAACTTATATTTTCCCAATTTTAGTTTCAAAATTAATTCCAAAACTTCCAGGATTTTCCCACAACGCAATTTCCCAAACTCTTATTTTTTAGTATGAACAATTCATTGTTTGCTCTTCAAAACCAAATTTTTCACTGAATCAGCAAGCTTAATTTCACAACCCGGCTTCAATTTATTTAATAAAGTTAACCAAACAATGTGCTAGCATTTGTGTTTTTATCAATTATTTATGTGCCAAAATACAAAATGGTGACATTTAGAACACCATTATTCAGGAAAACTTGATACAATTTCCGATCGCATTCACCACTGATATACCACTAGCGGATCCAGGACCCCCCCCCCCCCCCACCACCCTCTTCTAAAATCGTCCAATTTTACTTTTCATTTCATAAAGAAGAAAAAGTAATAAATTACGCCCAATATGCATCGTTTTTTACTAGAAATTGTTAAAAAACATATCCAAGGGGAGTAACCTAACCCCCCTGCCAACATTTTAAACCAAATAAATTTCGGTTCTAACGCTCATAATTTGCACTCCCTCAAACGTTTAATTCTGACTCCGCCCCTGTATACATGGAGTATATAGTTTAACATGTACAAGATACGCTATCTCCAAACACCGTCAACATTGGACATGTCAAAAACAAATTTTGGAAGAACGCCATGCTGTTTACTCTTGAACACATGGGGTTCTTAAGGGAACACACCAGAGTTGAAAAATGAATGTTCTATAACATGATATTGCTAAAATGTAAAATACTAGTATTGTAAATTACTCATTAAAAGTAACAAACCATTAACTGATCATAAAATAATCTGAAACCGCAGATTTCTAGCTTAAGGTCACTATGACCTTGACCTTTGCCACACTGCCCTCAAAGGCAATTGGGTTCTCCTGCTTGTCATGGCCAACCTGCCAACCAAAGTTGAGGTCTCAGAGCTGGAGCGTTCTTCAGTTATTGATCAAAAATAGATATTCAGCGCTTGAGGTCAACACGACCATGACCTTTGACCCATTGACCTCAAATTTAATAGGATTCTTCTGCTGGTCATGAAAAACCTGACTTCTAAGTTTGAGGTCCCTGTGCTTAAGCGTTTTTCAGTTATTGACCAAAAACGGATTTCAGCTTAAGGTCACCACGACCTTGACCTTAGACACACTGACCTTAAAATCAATAGGGTTCATCTGCGGGAAACCGTGTGGACAGACGGACCGACGGAAGGAATGACGGACTTTTCTATTACAATATGCCTTCCTTTGGGGACACGCACGCACGCACACGCACGCACGCACACACACTCACACGCACGCACATACGCAAAAAATTATGCATGCAAACAAATCACACAAAAATAACAAATACGTTGGGATATGCGTTTTAACAACATGAGCTTCAGCCCTTCCCAGTCGTCATTGTAATGTCAAGTTCTTTTGTACGCTTGCAAGTGTTAAAAGAAAAAAAATACTCCCTATATGAATTTTAAAAACTGGTAGGTCTTACTTAGTTAGTGCATGGTCAGTCATTGCTGCCTCTCCTCCCCAACAAAATTACCTTTTTAGAGAGAACAACTGCCTCTTCATTTGTGCTAGAAAGCATATTTTCTCTCTCATTTTCAACCAATTAAATCATTTATGACGTTTTAACTCAACGGGATATGTATGATTTTGCGAGAAATCTTCGTTGCAGATTTACCGGGCGTTAATTGGACCAAAACTGCACTCAGGCCGCGGACGATGTCTGGTTTTGTTTAGTTGCGAGTTAAGGAAATATTATTTAAACCTTCAAGTGAACTGTATATATTTACAAACTGAATTTGCCAGTGATCAGATGACATTTGGCGAAGTTATCTTGTTGGAGGCGGCCATTAACAAGTTTAACTGACGTCATTCACCGTTTTTTGAAAGTTAGTTTAATCATCGTAAGGATTGGGGAGATAGCTAAATACTAGGGATGGCAACGAGTACCATAGTACTCGAGTACTTGATCGAACGTCCGAATACTCGAGTACTAAATCACTACTCGAGCACTCGGAAAAAAATCTATTAAAAATCACAAAATACACGATTTACAGACGAAGTAACAGATCTGGTTAGTTGCCAAGAGGACAATTTACGGTCCCTCTAATCCCCGCTGTGTACACAATTGACCTTAATAAATTAGTTGAGAGTTGCAAACTGTCAACAAAGGGCCCCTATTTCCAATAAGCACTGATGTCGAAAAGCGAAGTCATGATAGCGGAACTTTCACCTACACAATTCTATTGTTTACCAATTAGAGACCTTTCACCAAACAATGGACGCTAACGAGCGAACGAGTAACGATCGTTACGAGCATTGAATTCTTAATGGGCGTATTTTAACTATTTTTGCAATGATTATCACAATTGATTGGTTGATATCTTAAATCAAGAATTATGAATATTAATGAGGTAAACAACAATAATACAGTTCATTATTTTTATGTATGCTATTAATTTTCGTTCATTGTAATTCTGATTGAGTGCATACGTATATATAAAATCATGAAAGTGAAATGAAAAAGACAAAATTAAAAGCATGAAACAGTAGTTGTTTTCCATTTAATTTTCTGTTAAAGTACATAATGAAAGTCTAATTTAAAGATGAAAATGACCAATAATACGACCAACGCTCAATATATGCCATGAACGATACATGTATATACGATCTTGTCTTTCCAGAAAACAAATTCATTTTTTTCCGAGTAATCGAGTACCCGAGTACTCGATCGAAAGATTGTCCGAGTACTCGAGTACCAATTTTACTACTCGTTGCCATCCCTACTAAATACTGATAAATATTACATATCTCCATTTAAATTTGTCTAAATATGTCAACATTTTAACAAAGAAATTCAGTAATAACAGTGTTCTTTTTTAAGTTAAGCTAAAATGACTCTTTTGAATAAAAAATGGAGTGTCGACGTCAAAATAAGGCATACAAGTCTCTTTTAATAAAAAATCAAAACTAGACTTATGCGGGTAATATAAGTATCTCAAAAATAAAATTTATTGAACAAAAATTGAAATTGTATATCCATTCTTTTAATAGCCTTGGCATTTCAAACAGTGAATTAACAGTTTGATATTTTTCACTGTTTGAATTTTTTTTGCCAGCTATCACTCCCAATTCAAATAATGCATGTTCAAGATACAGCCCGGACAAGATTCATTAAACCTTTGACCTATTAGCGTTACCTTAACCTTTGAGGTACAGACTTGGGTCTTGTATACGACACGTCACCTCACCATGGTGAACATTCATAGCAAGTGTATGGGTTTGTTTTTAAATCCTATTATGCTTGTTCAAGATACAGCCGGGACAAGGTTCAGTCTGGACGGACAGACGCACGTTCATACATGGAACGGCCATTGTGACAATTATCACTCCCTCATCGCAATTATGGTATTTTACAACAGCCTGTGTGTATAGTTTATATATAATAACGCCACGGATTTCGTCAAGTTTAAAGTTATATATTGATAGAGGATTTCGAAGTTTCGAAAACGAATTGCATATAACATCTAAAAAACTGGAAAAAATGCTTGTTTTGTTTGGAGTTACCGTGATTAAGACTTTGGTTGAGGCTAGATCTGGTTTAAATCAAGCGATAACAAGCGGCATCTGGGTGCACGGAAAACACGAGCCGAATTCACGTGTCATTAGCCATTACCGTTCTAGGTTCGCGAATCTAATGGCTTATGTCATATATATTTTTGTACATTTCTGATGTGTGGCGGTTGTTGTAATTTCCACCAATTTTCACAGAAACAATATAAATGTATTACTGGTACAATGATATACTGTAACACCAATTTGATGCACTAGGCGCGTAAGACCATTCAAATCAAGTTTTATTTGTTCAGAGCTATGTCTCGTCGTCTTTGAAATAAACATTTGCCTTTATTAAATTGGACTGCTGTATCGCCCGGTCTACGAATGTGTCAACACATTAAAACGCAAGTATTTATAACAATACAAATCTTATTTAAAATGAGGCTGAGTTGTAGAATTTCTGATTTTGACACTAGAACCATCATTGCAGCAGTAATTCTGTTTATTACATAGCACTTGGGTACCTAGCTACACTAAAATACAGAAGGTTCTAAAATGAACCACACAAATTAAAACTTTGGGATATCAGTCTATACGTGTTGTTGTTGTTGCTGACGATGACCACTTTGATGTTGCATCTTTTATTTTTCAATGATGGTACCCATAGTAATTATTTGCTTTTTACAAGCAATATGTTTGTCTACAAATTTCATAAAAAAATCGAAGAAGTGAAATATTAGTAGAGCTGTTTGTTTTATCAGTGATTTATGTGGCCAGCAGAGAGCATACAGCGGGAACATTTCCGCGCCTCCTGCCTGACGTGGAGATGTCAAACTGCACGAGATATCGTGAACAGTCAAAGGGGAATTCTGGAAATTATAAGTAAGATCTAACTCGCATAATACTGTAGGGAGGAATTCATGCATTTGCAATATACAAATATTGTTTTAAAGATTGAACGTCAAAAGTTGATGGTCACGCAAAATGTTGTTCCATGTCGATCATTGTTCTTCAATATTTCTGTCAGATATAGAGCCAAATGCATGTTCTCGGTATGACTTAAAGGAAATAAAATCTGCATCATCTGATCTCATTTGAAAAGAGAGTTTGTGCAAATAACACTCAAACATGGCATTGGTATTTGTAACAAAACGTTCAAACGTGACATACAAACTTTAGTATAGAAATTATATTTTTTACGGCCCCACACACACCTGACCCCGACCAAACTACCCCAAATAATGGCAAGTGTTAGGTTTCTGCGTACCGCATACCACAACCTCGAGCATCAAGTACTCCTTAAAGCACTCCTTAAAAAGTCCCTGAATACCGACCACCGAAGGATGGGGGGCTAAGGCGTATACTTTTATTATTTTTCAGACGAAAAAAAACCCACAGCTTCTATCTGGTGAAAGTACATAAATTATTCGACAATAGTTGCCAATTATTTCATTTAACATTCTTAAACAAGGCAAGCTTTTCTCTGACTTGGCTCAATCGCACGAGTTATCGTACATTTCGGGATAAAAATACGTTACAGCGACAGCTGGCATTAATCTTAATTACAGTCAAAATCTCTCCCTCCTTTTTACAAAGAAAACATTTTGACTTCTCGCATTTTTCATGTCGATGTTTTGAATTCCATAGCTTTTTTCCTCGGCTAAATTAAAAGGTATTTCTCATGAAACGCCGTATTTCCTGTGTTATTGTTTACTGCACGCGAGCGGACGTAAGCGAGATAAAAAGTCGTGCCATGCTGACAAAATATACATATATATAAAATCCTCAACGTTTGATAAAGTCGATTTAAGAATGATGTTAAGGATGGCAATTGCCAAAACATAGTTTTGTCACCCTTAGTTTATGACTCGAGAGTGGCATAATACTGAAAAACACACAACAAACACACGTCGAATTCAGAAAAAAATATCATTATAATTATTAAATCTATTTTTTTTTACCAAGAGTGAAAGGATCATGTAGCACGTCATGTAACTTTTTTAGTTATGCGTTATGTCATGTCATTTTGAAAAAAGAAGGGTTTAATTTCCCTGCAAGATGTTTTTGCCAAAATGTTTCGCCAAACAACGACGAAGCTGACAATGCTGTGAGAAAATAACAAAGAGCTATTTAGAAAACTAGCCACATGCCAAGTGTCGTCACCTAACATCAGTCGTAACTAAGGGAATGGAGCGGAAGGCGTTTCTTTCTGTTTTTTAGTAACAATGACCTTGACCCAAATTTCCCAATTACAATCCCGCAGTAGGAATCCACGTGAACTCACTGTAATACCAATTGCCTCACTATACGTCAAACCTAACGAAAGTGATTGAGCGGAAAACATTCTTCATGTTTTAGTTACAATGACCTTGACCTTGCCCATATAACACTGTAGGTCAATTCTAAATAAGGTTATTGAGCGGAAACCACCAGTTTGACTTCCGGGCGCACTGAAAACCTTGCTAAAAAGGCACATTCAAAACTGCCACATATAAAATATAGAAAACATACCAGGAATTAGGTTTGCATATTCAGAAAGTAGACCCAACAGCGGAAAAGCCATGCAAGTTTCACTCACCCTAAGTCTATCCTCCCAGGACATCTGTAGTAACTTTATTAAATCCACGGATTCTCCTAATTCCGTTACCATGGCAACGTAGAGATTGTCGTCTGCATCGCGCGGGAGACAGAATCCGAGCACCTGTCGATTGTTAAATAATACTATAAGCGGAATAACCGTGCCATGGTGATGACAGATCGATACTAGACGAATTATTTTCTCGGAAATATTTACTTAAAGAGGAGTTTTACAGGACATTTTTTTCCATGGGAATGGTTTTATGAGCATATATATTGCCTGTATAAGTACTGTTTTACTTGTAATGATGTTATTGCTGAAAACGAATCAAAACTAAAATTAAATTAGCTGCATATTTCTTATTCAATCTTTGGATATCGATACCTTTTGATTAATGGTAGGCTCCGGAAACGGTGTAAATTTTAAGGAGACAAGACATTATAATTCGAATGTTAGAATATATATGTAATAATTATAATACACACAATAATACCTTTAAGACGTTGTCATTTGCTAGGGCCTGAAGCACAACTATTTCCTTTACGATTTTCTTCGCCGCCTTCACGTAACAGTCCGTTTCGGATCGTCCGGCGTCTCTGCACGTTGTGACGTCTTGGCCGTTTACGTCAACTGTTTTCACGGCCACTTGACGTCCCTTAAATGTCCCCTTGAATACGGCCTTGGTCCAGCCAGAAGCCATGTACGTCATATCCGTTATATTCATGACGTCATCACAGTAAAGTAAGCGTTCCGGAAAATACGCTTCATAAGGTAACGTCTTCTCTGTGACAATTTTTGCAGCGGAGTTGTCTAAATTTGTCTCCATAATCTCTAGTAGTTTTCTTAATCTATTTTCGTAAGTATGACGTAATCCTTGACGAGACACGAACATGTTTGGATTCAAGTCATTAAAGAAAGGGTAATGGACGTCGATATTTTGTAATTTTCTCTCCGATGGCAATGTCGTTCCTCCCGCGTCGATGTAATTTTCCCCTTCTATTGTTTCAAAGTTTAATTTCAAAGCTAACAAGTTCATCACAAGAATCAGGCATATAACAACACAGCAGTAATAAAAGCCACTTCTTAACATTCCAATCCGAAATCTCCGTTTAAATTTCCAGAACATGTTTACGGTAGCTTTTATGGCTTGTCTCAGAATTCCGCTCCTCTTGCAATGGCGGCAATATTTTGATAAAGAAATTAATGGATTTCGATCATCTGTTACTTGACATTTTGGATATCTGCCTCGTTCTTCTATATCCTATAAAACAGACATTTCCGTAGCTCGTAATCATCTGTCTTCGGCGTTTTAATGTATGGTCACGTCTGCCACTATATCAGATGCTGGGGATTTGTATACTCATTTTATAGCATCGTGTATGCACGTGCACATCGGTCTGTACCAGGCCTTGTCATTTCTGTTTATTTTATCTTATTTCAATATTTTGAAAGTATTTACAACTCTGAATGTTCTTTACTCCATTTTGATCGTTGTCGTCTGTTTCCGGTTAAGATTTCATCTGAAAAGAGAAGAAATAAAAACTATTATAGATTATAGACACTTTTAAGAACTAGTACATAATATATGTGCTATTTTAATAATGATCATACTGTACTTGGTTATTCAAACGTAAAAAGTCTCATTTGTCAGGAGAATGTCTGCACACAGTATGCAATTTTCTATGGACAATGTCATAAAAGCTTCCGGATTTCCTCACAAACAATGCTGATAGCTTAAGTTTCATGAACGAAAAACAATAATATAGCGAGAATAAATAGAATGTAGAAAAATCAATTGATGACACCACCATGTCTCCATTACCTGGAGGCAGTGTGGAAGCTGACGGGGAAACACTGCTCAAGAACCCATCTATAGATACTTGAAACTTCCTGGAGATACTGCCAACTACCTCTTAATAAGGCGATTATTGGAGACTAAGTATAACAAAATATGGAGGTATTAATGAGAAATTGATTAGCTTCCAGCCTACCATCATGTTTGAGATCCGAGAAATTCAGGAAGTCTACCATTTCTGTATCATTAAGAAGTATGTTCTGAAAATAATGACTTTTGCTTCCGCTACAGTATGTTCCTTACGGGCGTAAGTGTAAATTGCTTCTCCTAATACGCCCGTATAACAGTACACAGTGATGTCTGGTAACATTAAAGGTGCACTCTTACTCCCATATAAGATTTATCACAATTAATAGTTTTGTTTTTATATACCAAAAAAGTTGAGTCAATGTCGAAAACAATGGTTCTAATAAAGGATACCGAGTTTAATTTCAAGAACGAGGTATTTCTACCCTATGAGAAAGCAGTAGATCACATTTAATAAATCTTTAAGCAGTCGCCAATCATTTAATAGTTTTGCGTTTTTAGCTATTGAATACACACTCTTGTTATCAGTAATTAATAATTTTTATAAATGCATTATTTAATAAATAGCTGAAGGTTTATCATGCAAAATCATGTTTCATATAAAAGTGTCACTTTAATGATGGCAAGATAGACTTAAAGGCAGTTCTTAAAGAACACTGTATAAATATGGAAGTATATATCCGTCTTAAAAATTGTAAAACATATATATGGATTGTTGCCCATCCAATGCCATTGAATGACCCACTCCTATGGACTGAATGAAGCTCATAGATCTATTAATCTATACCTCATCTATTTATCAGACATTCCTGACAAAGGGAAACATTATTTACTTTCTTTTTTTCGTCTGGACACAAGTTAAGCAAGAGCGCCGCGGAGCGAACAAGAACGCTTGTCTGTTTCTGTTTTTTCTTCAGTCGAAAAAGGGGCATAGCCGTCAACAATTATGGAAGCCGAAGTTGTGTGTGTTGCTAAATTTGTGCGTTTTGATTCTGGCAACATGTGTACCAAGTTTCAGTTGAATATCTTGAGCGTTATTTTTGTTATGGTTATGGTTGACGTTTTTGCTCGACGCTGACGATAACGACAGAAAGGTTGCGACAACAGACGTTTCCCCTTCGAGAAGCAGACGTGCTCAAAGTTTAAAGTTTTTTTGTGAAATGTTTTCTATGGCAACCAATTATCTTTTATGAATACGCAACAACTTTAAATCTGTATTAAAAACTATGATACGTTTTATGTTACGTTTTATCGTATAAATTGACATTACAAAGCTAGTGTCGCTAACTCGCTGCCCAACGGTTGAACTCATATGTAACATTAATATGTTAGTATTTTGCGTGATCTGTTTGTATGTGTATTTATGATTTGTCTGTCTTGAAGTGTACTTTTTTCTATTGAAAGAACAATAAAATATGATTAAACTGAAGTTAAAGCTGATCAATAGCATAACGTTTGTTCAAGAAGGTAACAGTCTAGTCTAGATAAATATCTTGAATATATTTGTTAAAATATCTGCCTTTTATGAGAAAGAGCTTTGTTCTTAAATATATGTTTATAATTAAACGAAGACATTTAATTCGAATGCTAAGGCTTTTGTTTTAAAGATGCAAAAGTACTGTCCTTTTCCTGATGGTATCTGTCTGTAGATTAATTAATGAGCTTTCATTGTATACAACAGTCTGTAGGTATGGAAGCGTATACCATTCATACTGATCATGCGATCATGTAGTCTTGTCGATTTGTTTTATGTCGACCTGACAAGTTATAAAATGACGTTGCTAAAGAAAACCCACTTGTCCAGTCAATTACTGGATATGTTGACCTAATTTGGTCGAAAAATCATCATGTTCAACAACTCGTTATGTCGATAAAAAGTCGTCATATCCATTTAAAAAGTGAACAAGTCGACACAACTTCGCCAAACATGTATTGTAATAACTTGTTCAATCGGCATAAAACAAATCGACAAGATTACATGATGATCAACAGTATGTACAATATACGCTTCCATAACTATGTATAGAGATACACACTACATTGTACTGCTCATACGTGTAACATGTATACTCATAGAATTGTCTGTGTTTTGAGCATATTTCAATCATAAATCAATAAAATTAGGCGTGTTGAGATACAACACATATTTTAAATAAGGTATTTTATTTCTTCACGTCAGTCAATGTGTATAATGAATGTACATTGCATTTTCTTTGGTAGATGTACCGCTCTATTTGTTATTTTAGTTATCTTCAATGCAAGATATCTGGTCTTCATCCAACGCATGTGTCTTGTAATCTCTCTAGTTTTGCTAATTTATCTATCCTCCGAGAAATAATTGGGATATTTGGACGGTCAATGACGCGCCCAATTACAATCAAACTCCTCTAAGAAGCCAGGGAATACTGTTTTATTGCCTGCTGTAGATATGTAATACCAGACTTTTATACATCGTCATATTTTTAAAACAACAGCAACAGTACAACAGAAGTAGTACAGCAGTTTATATTCCTACTCATTTGATGACGGAAACGTGATATTTCATAAAATTTATAATGATGAATATGTTGAATTTCATGCAGCTGTTTATGCAAAATGTTATTTGTTATTCTGCATTTAATGCAGGAGCTTAGAGGTGATATAATGTTATGAGACAGTTAAAGTTAAATACTAGACATCATCATCAACATCAACAACGACTATCCGGCAAACAACACCTGCTAGCTAGACAATGCTTGTAAATCACACTTATGCATCTAGTGCATAAACAACCTCCTTCCAGGTTAAATATTATATTATATTAAGATCTAATAAAATAATTTATTCAAACGTGCATAATACTACTGCAGTTAATACATGCAGGCAAGGTATTATATTACTGACAATTTGCATATCGACTGCATATCTGCTGTTTTCAATTCAGTATGATTCATCCACCAGTAGAACCGCACATTCACGTTTTTGTCCCAAATGAAACTCATATTTCGTAAATGGTCATTAAGAAATATATAAGTACGTTCATTCTAGTTAAGTAGATATATGTATAAAATTATGCTATCATTTTGAAAACTGGGACAAGTTTTTCCCGATATTGAGAGGATAATATATCATCACGTACAATGTAACACTATTTAAAAGCTAACATTGATACACTGCCATACGTATATTGTATGTTTTACACTGTACACTGCCATACGTATATTGCATGTTTTACACTGTACACTGCCATACGTATATCGTATGTTTTACACTGTACACTGCCATACGTATATTGTATGTTTTACACTGTTATATTGAGTGGGGTTTTTCTTCATAAAATATATTCAGCCATAATACGGAAGCTCTGAGGAGCTGTAAAGTTACCCATCTGTCTGCTTGTTTTCAGATAACCTTAATTAGTTTAATACATTTGTCAAAACATATGAGTATGCCTCTGATTTTCAGAAAGAGAATAAATAATATAATATAAACATACTGCATCAATGTATTATTTTTTTAGTACTTATTGTCAAATTTTTCGCTTTTAACATATGCTAAAACTGTATATATATACATTTTGCTTTAAGTACGATTTATTTTAACCTGAATAAAAATCAATCAATCAATCATTCAAAACTGAATGAAGTTGAATATTTCTCCTATTATATTAATATGCATACTGAACTGCATGAATAAAGAAAGGAAAATGCAAACAGAACAAAAATAGCAAACACCGAAATAAAAATGTAGATAGTGTATAATTAAGTGGCGTTTTTAAATGTAAGGGGAGTAACTGCACGGAAGTTGTCAAAACGGGATTTAATTAAATTATTAAGAATATCAAAAACGTTGTCGTAGATGGCCGAGGAGTTACGATGTTGATTAGAATGTTGGACTCTGTCCATATTTGTTCAATTTAGATAAAATATTTTAGCTGATATTAACAACTACAGCTATGTTGAATTGTAGGATGTGAAAGGTGGGAATGAATGAAAGGAAAGTATTTGAAATCACAGATAATTCTTTTACAAATTGATTCGTTTTCATGCGATTTTAGATGTACAATTGTATTATGCAATAGTGTATAGACTTCTTGGTTTAGACATATTCTATTGCCAGGATTTGATCGGTAGAGATAAACTAATAAAGATGATGTTTAGCTTCAAACAAATAAAATAATGTTCATGCAATGGTTCATATAAAATATGATACGATATGACTAATGATCATTAGAAGTCGTTGTTACATTTTTCATATAAAATATACTACGAACTAAATGTGTCGTTGGATATTTTGCAATACTTATTAAAAGTCCAACTGCCAAACTGCTTAAGTGATTTATCAAATTATTATAAATAACCACGAGAGAAATTTATTTGCAGTAAGGTTAACTTACTTGTGAAAATGGACATCCGAATGAAAACATAGCTGGCGTCCAAACAAAGCCAACATACATAAATCTCCAAGCAGAATGGCAAAATTTTGATAAAAGTTATCCTTTCGACTCCGCGTTATCACGCCAGCTAGTGACATATCCGATATGGTTTAAAGGTAGTCCGCCTCAAACCCTGGCTTGTTGTAATTTTATACATTCCATTGACAGTCGTAGAAACACAACACGCAAACGCAAAACTAATGAAGAAATAAATACATTTATTCACTTGCTTTAATCTTCGGCAGTTTGGGTTAATTAACATTCGTGCGTTCATTTGTTCGCTCGCTCGTTCGTGCGTTCATTTGTTCATTCATTCATTCGTTCGTTCGTTCGTTCGTTCGTTCGTTCGTTCGTTCGTTCGTTCGTTCATTCATTCATTCATTTATTCACTCATTCGTTCATTCATTCATTCATTTATTTTTTCATTCATTCATTCATTCATTCGTTCGTTCGTTCGTTCGTTCGTTCGTTCGTTCGTTCGTTCGTTCGTTCGTTCGTTCGTTCGTTCGTTCGTTCGTTCGTTCGTTCGTTCGTTCGTTCGTTCGTTCGTTCGTTCGTTCGTTCGTTCGTTCGTTCGTTCGCTCGCTCGCTCGCTCGCTCGCTCGCTCGCACGCTTACTCATTCATTCATTCGATTGCTCATTTTTAACTATATTCAACAATATATTGGGTTCTATATAGTGCATGGTTAACTTGATTTTTAGTTTCACCTATTGATATAAATGTTTTTTGTGATTAAGAATCATTGTTTCGCTCCAAAAACTTATACATTCAGTTGTTCTCTCCGCAGTATTCGAAAATTTCCTTTTCAATCAACATTTAATAAAGGCAGCAATTTAAATTTCGAATTCACAGCCTTTATAGCTGTCAAGATTTTGAAAATATTTGATCAGATTAGAACTCTACCCTTTTCAAACATTTGTTTTTCGATTTATCCATTATCAGTGCTAATTTAAATTTGGTTTGCTTAAAACATCGCATTAGCTCACCACAAACACAAGCCGATTTAAAACAAAAACTTTCTGAAATATGACAATTTATTGTGCATGTGTTTTCCTCTAATTTGTCATTTTGAGTTGTTTTTTTCCAACACGTGTTTACAAAAGTTGCGAATGCTAGCATCATATTAAGTTCTGTTCATTTTTTTTTTTTAGGCACTGTCAAAGTACAGGGACAACCCGTGCACCACAATACATGGGATGGGCCCATCTCTCTGAGTGGTACGCAGAACGTTTATGTGGTGCGCCTTGTGTTCATGATACCCTTTTGTGGTATGCTTGTGTGGTAAGTTCATGGTATGCTTGTATGGTACCCTTGTGTGGTAAACCTTGTGTCTATGGTACCCTTGTGTGGTATGCTTGTGTGGTAAACCTTGTGTTCATGGTACCCTTGTGTGGTAAGTTCATGGTACCCTTGTGTGTTAAACCTTGTGTTCATGGTAACCTTGTGTGGTAAGTTCATGGTACCCTTGTGTGGTAAGTTCATGGTACCCTTGTGTGGTAAGTTCATGGTACCCTTGTGTGGTAAGTTCATGGTACCCTTGTGTGGTAAGTTCATGGTACCCTTGTGTGGTAAGTTCATGGTACCCTTGTGTGGTAAACCTTGTGTTCATGGTACCCTTGTGTGGTAAGTTCATGGTACCCTTGTGTGGTAAGTTCATGGTACCCTTGTGTGGTAAGACTTGTGTTCATGATTAGCTTGTATGGTACGCTTGTGTGATACGCTTGTGAATTCATGGTTCGCTTGTGCAATGTGCGGTATGCTTGTGTGTTACGTGATACGCTTCCGTGGTACGCAATACGCAAAAAAACTAAATCACAAACTTATATGTGCAGTATTTGGTATGCATTCGCAAATTTTTAATTTAAGACCTTATAATTAGAGCATTTTCAGTACACATGGGCAATTTTCGGGGGAGGGGGCGGTCGCTCCCTAAATGAACGGTTGATCTTGTATGAATTAAATGTAACCTCTAACTGTAGAATTGCGGAAAAAAACAGGCGTATAATACACTTTGTTTTCCGGCTTTTAAAGGCAAAATGACCTAACATTTCAACCATTATATTACCTCTACATTAAACGCTTTGACGCATAATTATCCAATTAATTATTAAGACATGCAATTACACTAATGAGAAATTTCTGTAAAATATTTCTTATGTCAGTAAGGTTTATACAGACATACCTGTTTTATTTCTGTGTATCGTCCGCGCGCGTCTTAATTTCAATTTCGAGGTGTATACAAAAGAAACAAAAAATAAGAAGAAATCGCTTTCAATTGATAAAAAATTCCTATATTTATTTTGACTGACGTTGTTGACGGCCGGTGCCCAAAGCAACATTTATAAATTGCTTATCTTCAGTTTCATGTTAGCATTTGGATTTTTAATGGAAAAACACACTTGTGTAACATTAAAGCCATACATTATTTAGATATCATTTATTTTCAACGCCAAACAATCCCAAGTGTCGTTAGCGATAAGCGAGTTTATATATATAGATAGTATATATTATATAAACATGCACTAATATACGAATATAGGTTATTAAAATCCATTACGATATCAACTTTATAAACTAGAATGGAAGCTATCAGTTCATTTTGCTAGAAGACAAACTATGTTATGAGATCGTTTTCTTACTTTTTGAATATTGTCTGGATTTATTTTCCACTTGATGTATTCGTGATTCATTAAATACTTCACAGCTATGTATAAAACATACCCATACATAAATGATTCCAGAACATAGTATTATCTATATATTGTCATAGTTAATGACCACATTGTAAACAGGTTAGTGATGTATCTTGATGTGTTATCTTTGTTTAATAAAGTTCATTCATCATCATCATCATCATCATCATTATTATTATTATTATTATTATTATTATTATTATTATTATTATTATTATTATTATCATTATTATTATTATTACAGTTTTTATAATTATAATCATAATTGTTATAATAATATAATAATAATAATAATAATAATAATAATAATAATAATAATAATAATAATAATAATACTTAAAACTTATTTATTATTATTATTATTATTATTATTATTATTATTATTATTATTGTTGTTGTTGTTGTTGTTGTTGTTGTTGTTGTTGTTGTTGTTATCAATTTTGAAAAATGATTCGACATCAAACGTTATTCAAAATACTAGTAAAATCATTTATTTAATATTCCAGCTTTTTATATATATTTAAAATTCATAATTATTTTTATTATATATAGTTTGTATATATTTCGTATATGTAATGAATTCCGAACATTGTGAATAAACGATTAACTATGTACAAGTCGATTCTATATCTGTCAGCCAGTCTGTCAGTCAGTGTGTCTGTCAGGCTGTCTTTCTGGCTGTCGCTCTGTTGGTCGGTCGGTCGGTCGGTCTGGCTGTCGGTTTGTATGGCTGGCTGGTTGGCTGGCTGGACGCCCACACAAATGGGTATATATTTGGTACTTTTTTCTTCATACCTTATAGAACATATTTTGTTAGGTAGCGCTTGTTGGTTAGTGCTAGTAGGGCATAAGTGGGTACATTTTTATATTAAATGGGAGTAATGGGAAAGAGCTTAACAAAAGTCGATATGTGCGAACGTCCGCCCGTCCGACCGACCGACCGGACGGACGGAAGGACGGACGACTGATTCTACATCAAACGTAATTTAACATACTAAAAAATCATAAATTTAATATTCCAGTTTTTATATTTATGTTGAGTACATAAACTAATATTTCCATAGTTTGTATGTAACTCGTATATATTATTAAATACGTCTATTGTGAATTAACGTAAAACAATGTACAGGTTATTTTTTCTGTCTCTCCGTTTGTCTGTCTGTCTGTCTGTCTGTGTTTATGTCTGTCTGCACGTCTGTCCGTCTTTTTTGTTGGTAGCTAGGTTTTAATAATAAGAAATGACGATAAACATAAAAAATAAACAGTGTGTCCTAGCAGAGATGTCTGGTTCGTAACAGACACATTGACTGTGGAGTTCGCAAATCTTTTAAAATGATAATTTTGACATTTATACCGCCATTAAAATCTAAAAGCACTATAAATCTTCTGGCTTTATCAAAATTCCTTCCAACATTTACACTTTCTACTGCGTACATTTATTTTAAGAACATAACTTTGTGTCTGCATTTAAATGTGCAAAAAAAAAATCTTAAAATTCGTGGTGAGCACATACGCTCACACAATAATTATTTTCGCAAAACAATCTGTCTTAATACATTTTTTTTTTTTTGGGGGGGGGATAATAAAAAAATATCTAACACAATGAGTTTCTTTCATTTTTTAAGAAAACATTATCACATATGTTCATAATGTATAAAACATTAACTTTATAACGAAATCAATTATATATAAGACCCGTGTACATGAAAAAAAACGTTTTTAAATTGTATACAGTCTTTTGTAGGAAAATTAGTCAACCCCTTGCAATTAACAATAGCATAGAATTTTCTTATTATATAAAAGAGAAAAGAAAAAGAATGTCGTCCTCTCCAAGTTTGACACTAATTTATTTCACTTTTTTTCCACTTGACACTTGGTTTAATGTAATATTTCAAATGTATTAATGCTTGTCAAATGTTTCTTTTTGCAATTTCCCATACGCAAAAAATGCTCCCTTTAACACATATCAGCGGTATTTATGATAACGTTTACCGTAGCCATATCTTGTATTAATGTTTCACCTGAGTTTAAGGGCATTTTTAGTCATGGGCCGTACGTGTACAATTGTTTTTAAATATTTAATGTCGTAACCGATGTCTCATCGATGAATTCATATTTTCAAGTGCAAATTACATGGAATAACACTGACAAATATTAAAACAAATAAGCGTTAATGCATTTTCCATGTTCTCGATTCTTAAATAAAAAGATGATGAATGACAGACATTCATGAATAATATAGCAAACATGGTTTAATACACTATGGTATACACTTTGTAAGCCTTGCTGTTTAAGTGTATTTAAAAGCATGCATGCCAGACGTAAAATGCATGTATTTATAATACTTTGGCTACATAATTAATCAAATAATGATGCACTTTTACACCGTTGTAACATATCTATATAAAATATATAAGTAGGATATAATGAAATCACTTGTATAGCAGTAAAATAAGAAAATAATACAACATGCAATACAATAAATAGTGTATCTTTAAACCATTACAAGCTGCAAATTAACAAAAAACATCGTATAAACACAAACCAACCTGTTCAATCAGAATTCCTTTGTATTAGCAATATCCAGAAGCAGAGAGGAAGTTATTTAAACATCTTACCTCCGTATTAAATCACCTCTCTCACACAAATAAGCCGCAGCAGACAGCGCAGTCACCACTAGTCACATTAACCGATTAGGGCCGTATTTTTTGGTTCTGCATTACGGGCGCCGGGTATTCATGCGCGCGGAAAACCAGAGACCGAGTTTGAAACCCGAGCCCAGCACCTCAATAAAGCCCACAGTGTTCTTCTGTCTACGTTTGGGGCTCCGAAACCACAAATACTATGAACGAATACTGTCTTTATTTACATCTGTATTGCCTCGCTTGAGTAGATTTCGTAACAATCGGTATTGTTCTTTCGAAAAAATATAACTTGAGACTGGCATGCACCTTGCATACCACTGGTAATAGCGGCGTTGAATCATCTCTCGCAGTATAGAAAACTTTTTGACGATGACTATAACTGTCGAATTATATTGTTCAAATTATATAATACTATTTTGACTTTTCATCGGTCAAATAATTGAAGCTCATATTTGTATTTCACATTTCTGAATGCCTACATCTCTGACTGAGCATGCATTTAACAATATGTATCACTTGAACAGTGTTTAATTCGTATATGTGTCCCTTTAAGACGCGTTATTTAACATCTTGTCAAATAAAGCAAGACGCGTGCTTTTCAATGTTCGTTTTGAAACTTATTTCAATGGACACCAAAGCCAATAAATGATGAACATGATGGACATCTTAACTCTATTTTTAAAATCAGTTTCAAGAAAGAAATTATTTAACCTTGCTCAACTGTATCTGGCAACATGTGTTCCAACTTTCATTTGAATGTCATCAACGGTTTTCGAGTTATGGGCAAGGTTTTAACCCCGTCGACACCGGCACTTAGGCTATCACAATACCTAGAATAAACAGGGATCTATATTTTTTTGGTAAATTCAAACATATTCAATATCAGAGAGAGCTATTTAAAGACATTCTAGACCAATGCTATTTTCTGGAAATAATGGAACAAGGATATTTTTTCACATTCTTTTAAAAAAACTTCTCAAAAGTAAAATAAACAATGTAAAAGAAGAGTATCTGGTATACAGTCGAACCCCGTTGGCTCGAACTCGCTTGGCTCGATTGGCTCGTTGGCTCAAACTGGACGTAGAAGACCGATTTCTTTAAACCGAAGGTAAGCATTCCCGCTTGGATCAAAGTTTCCCGAGGCTCGAGGTATTTTCGCCGGTCCCTGGGAGTTCGAAGCAACGGGGTTCGACTGTATATAATCGTTTCTTAATATCAGAGCACCGCAAGCGGATAACAACATTCGCCCGGTACTTCTCAGTCGACACGTGCGCTAAGTTTCATGTAAACATTTTATTGTTATGATCAAGGTTAGTTTATAAAGTGTTTTGCACAACGCCGATTGCGAATATATGAGATTTTCTTACAATTCCACGACATTTTTTGTCGATAAACAGACTAACTTTTATCCTAGACGTCACGCTGCGTGTAATACTGTATAGAGAAACACCCGCCAAATATACATGTTCATTGGCAGATTCAGGAAAGGGCCACACCCGTCACATATATATGTTCACGTGAAAAGTCAGGGAAGTGGGGCGCCCGTCACATATATGTTCACTGGCATATTCAGAAAAGGGCCACATCCGTCCCATATATATATATGTTCACGTGAAAAATCAGGGGAGGGGCGCGCCCGTCACATATACATGGTCACTAGCAAATTCTGGGAAGGCGCGCACCTGTCACATATACATGTTCACTATCAGATTCAGGAAAGAGGCGCGCCCGTCACATATATATGGTCACTAGCAGATTTAGGGGAGGGGCGCCCGTCACATATATATGTTCACTGGCAGATTCAGGAAAGAGGCGCGCCCGTCACATATATATGTTCACTGGCAGATTCAGGGAAGGGGCTCACCTGTCACATATAAATGTTCACTAGCAGATTCAGGGAAGGGGTGCACCCGTCACATAATATATGTTCACTGGAAGATTCAGGGAAGGCAGGCACCCGTCACATATATATGTTCACTTGCAGATTCAGGGAAGGCAGGCACCCGTCACATATATAATTATGTTCACTGGCAGATTCAGGGAAGGGGCGCACCCGTCACATATATATGTTCACTGGCAGATTTAGGGGAGGGGCGCGCCCGTCACATATATATGGTCACTAGCAGATTCAGGGAAGAGGCGCACCCGTCACATATACATGTTCACTAGCAGATTCAGGGAAGGGGTGCGCCCGTCACATGTATGTTCACAAGCAGATTCAGGGAAGAGGCGCACCCGTCACATATACATGGTCACTAGCAGATTCAGGGAAGGGGCGCGCCCGTCACATATATATATGTTCACTGGCAGATTTAGAGGAGGGGCGCGTCCGTCACATACATATGATCACTAGCAGATTCACGGAAGGAGCGCACCCCTCATATATATATATATATATATATATATATATATATGTTCACTGGCAGATTTAGGGGAGGGCGCGCCCGTCACATATATTTATGGTCACTAGCAGATTCAGGGAAGAGGCGCACCCGTCACATATACATGTTCCCTGGCAGAATCAGGGAAGGGGTGCGCCCGTCACATATACATGTTCACTGGCAGATTCAGGGAAGAGGTGCACCCGTCACATACACCTGTTCACTAGCAGATTCAGGGAAGAGGCGCACCCGTCACATATACATGTTCCCTGGCAGATTCAGGGAAGGGGTGCGCCCGTCACATATACAAGGTCACTAGCAGATTTAGGGAAGAGGCGCGCCCGTCACAAATACATGGTCACTGGCAGATTCAGGGAAGGGGCACGCCCGTCACATATACATGGTCACTAGCAGATTTAGGGGAGGGGCGCGCCCGTCACATATACATGTTCACTAGCATATCAGGGAAGAGACGCGCCCGTCACATATACATTGTCACTAGCAGATTCAGGGAAGGGGCACGCCCGTCACATATACATGTTAACTGGCAGATTTAGCGGAGGGACGCGCCCGTCACATATACATGTTAACTGGCAGATTCAGGGAAGAGGCGCACCCGTCACAGATACATTGTCACTAGCAGATTTTGCGGAGGGACGCGCCCGTCACATATACATGGTCACTAGCAGATTCAGGGAAGGGGCACGCCCGTCACATATACATTGTCACTAGCAGATTCAGGGAAGGGGCACGCCCGTCACATATACATGGTCACTAGCAGATTTTGCGGAGGGACGCGCCCGTCACATATACAAGTTAACTGGCAGATTCAGGGAAGAGGCGCACCCGTCACATAAACATTGTCTCTAGCAGATTCAGGGAGGGGGCGCGCCCGTCACAGATACATGGTCACTGGCAGAATTAGTGCATGGGCGCACCTGTCACATATACATGGTCACTAGCAGATTTAGGGGAGGGGCGTGCCCGTCACATATACATGTTCACTAGCATATAAGGGAAGAGACGCGCCCGTCACATATACATTGTCACTAGCAGATTCAGGGAAGGGACGCGCCCGTCACAAATACATGGTCACTGGCAGATTCAGGGAAGGGGCACGCCCGTCACATGTACATGGTCACTAGCAGATTTAGGGGAGGGGCGCGCCCGTCACATATACATGGTCACTGGCAGAATTAGTGCATGGGCGCACCTGTCACATATACATGGTCACTAGCAGATTCAGGGGAGGGGCGCGCCCGTCACATATACATGTTCACTAGCATATAAGGGAAGAGACGCGCCCGTCACATATACATTGTCACTAGCAGATTCAGGGAAGAGGCACGCCCGTCACATATACATGTTAACTGGCAGATTTAGGGAAGAGACGCGCCCGTCACATATACATGTTAACTGGCAGATTCAGGGAAGAGACGCACCCGTCACATAAACATTGTCTCTAGCAGATTCAGGGAGGGGGCGCGCCCGTCACAGATACATGGTCACTGGCAGAATTAGTGCATGGGCGCACCTGTCACATATACATGGTCACTAGCAGATTTAGGGGAGGGGCGCGCCCGTCACATATACATGTTCACTAGCATATAAGGGAAGAGACGCGCCCGTCACATATACATTGTCACTAGCAGATTCAGGGAAGGGACGCGCCCGTCACAAATACATGGTCACTGGCAGATTCAGGGAAGGGGCACGCCCGTCACATGTACATGGTCACTAGCAGATTTAGGGGAGGGGCGCGCCCGTCACATATACATGTTCACTAGCATATCAGGGAAGAGACGCGCCCGTCACATATACATTGTCACTAGCAGATTCAGGGAAGGGGCACGCCCGTCACATATACATGTTAACTGGCAGATTTAGCGGAGGGACGCGCCCGTCACATATACAAGTTAACTGGCAGATTCAGGGAAGAGACGCGCCCGTCACATGTACATGGTCACTAGCAGATTTAGGGGAGGGGCGCGCCCGTCACATATACATGGTCACTGGCAGAATTAGTGCATGGGCGCACCTGTCACATATACATGGTCACTAGCAGATTTAGGGGAGGGGCGCGCCCGTCACATATACATGTTCACTAGCATATAAGGGAAGAGACGCGCCCGTCACATATACATTGTCACTAGCAGATTCAGGGAAGGGACGCGCCCGTCACAAATACATGGTCACTGGCAGATTCAGGGAAGGGGCACGCCCGTCATATGTACATGGTCACTAGCAGATTTAGGGGAGGGGCGCGCCCGTCACATATACATGTTCACTAGCATATCAGGGAAGAGACGCGCCCGTCACATATACATTGTCACTAGCAGATTCAGGGAAGGGGCACGCCCGTCACATATACATGTTAACTGGCAGATTTAGCGGAGGGACGCGCCCGTCACATATACAAGTTAACTGGCAGATTCAGGGAAGAGACGCGCCCGTCACATATACATTGTCACTAGCAGATTCAGGGAGGGGCGCGCCCGTCACATAAACATTGTCTCTAGCAGATTCAGGGAGGGGGCGCGCCCGTCACAGATACATGATCACTGGCAGAATTAGTGCATGGGCGCACCTGTCACATATACATGGTCACTAGCAGATTTAGGGGAGGGGCGCGCCCGTCACATATACATGTTCACTAGCATATAAGGGAAGAGACGCGCCCGTCACATATACATTGTCACTAGCAGATTCAGGGAAGGGGCACGCCCGTCACATATACATGGTCACTAGCAGATTTTGCGGAGGGACGCGCCCGTCACATATACAAGTTAACTGGCAGATTCAGGGAAGAGGCGCACCCGTCACATAAACATTGTCTCTAGCAGATTCAGGGAGGGGGCGCGCCCGTCACAGATACATGATCACTGGCAGAATTAGTGCATGGGCGCACCTGTCACATATACATGGTCACTAGCAGATTTAGGGGAGGGGCGCGCCCGTCACATATACATGTTCACTAGCATATAAGGGAAGAGACGCGCCCGTCACATATACATTGTCACTAGCAGATTCAGGGAAGGGGCACGCCCGTCACATATACATGGTCACTAGCAGATTTTGGGGAGGGGCGCGCCCGTCACATATACATGTTCACTAGCATATCAGGGAAGAGACGCGCCCGTCACATATACATTGTCACTAGCAGATTCAGGGAAGGGGCACGCCCGTCACATATACATGTTAACTGGCAGATTTAGAGGAGGGACGCGCCCGTCACATATACATGTTAACTGGCAGATTCAGGGAAGAGGCGCACCCGTCACATAAACATTGTCTCTAGCAGATTCAGGGAGGGGGCGCGCCCGTCACAGATACATGGCCACTGGCAGAATTAGTGCATGGGCGCACCTGTCACATATACATGGTCACTAGCAGATTTAGGGGAGGGGCGTGCCCGTCACATATACATGTTCACTAGCATATAAGGGAAGAGACGCGCCCGTCACATATACATTGTCACTAGCAGATTCAGGGAAGGGACGCGCCCGTCACATATACATGTTAACTGGCAGATTTAGGGGAGGGGCGCGCCCGTCACAAATACATGTTAACTGGCAGATTTAGGGAAGAGGCGCGTCCGTCACAGATACATTGTCACTAGCAGATTCAGGGAAGAGGCGAGCCCGTCACATTTACTTGCTCACTAGCAGATTCAGGGAAGAGGCGCCCCCGTCACATATATATGGTCACTAGCAGATTCAGGGTAGAGGCGCGCCCGTCACATATACATGTTCACTGGCAGAATTAGTGCATGGGCGTAACCGTCACATATACATGTTCACTAGCAGATTCAGGGAAGGCAGGCATCCGTCACATATACATGTTCACTAAATTAAAGAGAACGGCGCGTTATGCCAGTTACACTCCTTGAAATTGCCCAAGTTAAATAGTGTGATAGAAGAGCGTCTATTGCCTATTTTGTTTAGGTTTCTTGAAGGCGGGGGAGGGGGCACGTCCGCCATTGCGCACTTAAAACGTCAAATCCTTGCGACGCCTATGCATGATGTACCTTTTTAATGCATTTCGTGGAGTGCAAGACCCAACAGACATGCCATGATGTTCTTTCCCTACTGTTAAAACGTAATCTTGATGTTCTTTCCCTACTGTTAAAACGTAATCTAATTATTGTATAGCATTTATGCCATGTCAATGTTTTACCATGCAACATTAAATAACAGGAACATCTTATAATTAAATGAGTGAAAGAGCTTTTATTTTGCTGTCCTGTTTTTTTTTTTCAGTTTGTTCGTCTGGTTTTTTTTCTGAAGAAAAAATCGTGGCATTTGTTAAAACTCTGTATATTTTACAATGGTTGTAAAGAAAGTTTTTATGACAAGTCACTTTTGTTGGCACGATGTTGCGAGCGTGTGGTCTTGTTTATGTGTGGAAAGCGAGTACCCAGAAAAAAACTCACTTGTCCGGCTTCGTGACCACATGCGCCCGTTGCCGGGAGTCGAACCCGTCCGTCCGGGACGCCTTGGTGTGAAGTTATTGCGCTACCACCGCGCTAGCCGGACACCGTGGCATAGCCTTGGTGTCGTCGGTGCTGTTGTTGCCGTCGGCAATTTTAAAAAAAAACAACGCAGGTTTTGAAAGTGAAGTATGTAAAAGTGACTCTTGCTGAAATTCTGGTAGAGTTATGCTTCTTGTTAATCCGAGGAGAAAAAAACAACAGATGAGCGCTGGCACCGAATGGGTTGCTCTTGTTGTTTTTTTCTCTTTTCTTCTCTGCTGACAGATGGGCACTTTGACCGAGACGGTTAGGTAGGGAAACTGGAGTGGTTTTGAAATAAAACAGCGTGGTGGAATAAAAACAGACATGGAATATATATTATGGATATTCTGTAACATAAACAGCATCCCAAATTATGCAATGTTTAAACATACTACAATAATTAGCTAGCTCTGTGTTGGTGTTTTTTCTCTAGGGGAACAAGTGCAGACATCGCTGGTTCCCATTAATACCATTCCACACACTATTGGAATTTGGTATTTGGGAACATAATTGTTAATTAAACATATTCTGTTACATTTTCATTGAAGGTCAGTGGATGTTTTAAACACTTTGATACAATTATTAATTTGTCTTCTTTTTTCATTTTAAAGATAAATATGATATTTGAAAGAAACCAAGTAATGCCAATAATAAAACTAAATCATGACTGACTTGAACTTTTGTTAAATTTGTTTCAGTTTTTAAGATTTTTTCGATATTTTAAAATGTAACTCATAAACAACACACATTGATTTTTTAATGTATTTTATAAAAATATAATCACAAAGTCTACATTTGTGAATAAACGATTTGTTTGACATTTTATGAGAACATTATGAAAAAAAAACATTGATCAAACAATTTTCTGATAGATGATCTGCATCGTTAATAAATTCATTTAATTTAATTTCATCCCCTATGCCAGACTACTGGAACAGAGTGAGACCCAAAGGTGGCTGTTTTGACCAGAGATGGTGATGTTTGTTATTTATTATACATATATTTGCACACTTCGTATGACTCAGACATGGACATAAACTCATGGCCATACAATGGTTGTCAGAATTGCTGTTATTTGTTGTCAGCAAACTAATCTATACTTAACTATATAGAAACCATAACTGTATTCCAGTTCTGTAGACGTCTGGTAACAATACAACAAGAAAGGTAATTATTGACAAAAAAAGTAATTTAAATATCCATAATAATGTCCCTTTAGTTTTACGGAAAAACAAAAAGGCTGAAAATTAGAAACTAAAATGATCAATATGTGTTTTAAGGTTACCAACTTAGATAATATGTTATAGAAAAAACAAAACAAATTATATTATTGGTATAAAAATATAAACATAACAAATCAACATATCAATATTAATAAACGAGAAAACAAATTTGCATAAAAACATTTTTTATATTGTAATACAACAATGGAATAATTCGTTGTTATAGCAGGTTTGTAAGCTGCATGTGCATGCAACTGAGTTTGTTTGGCACAAAATGAACACTAAAATTTCATCTAATGCCAGTTATAAACATGATACCAAGGTTGGTGTAACTAAAACATAATGTAATATACATGATGTCAACTTCCTTATAATGTTGTACTTAAAGACATGTTTGTAATGGCTGGACGGACAGTGTGTCAGTAGGTAGGGTTTTCTTTAAGAACAGTGGTAACTTCCACTAAACAAACAAACAGAAACTAACTTTGCCTATTTAAATGATAAAACTAAATCTGTGAGTTATTCAGGCCACTTAAACCAAATAAATTTTAAATATACATTTGAAGTATGGGTTCAAATAAAAAACATAGGTATGTGGGCAACATAGATACTTATTACAATGCAATATATGTAATCATTTGAAAATCACAGGATTTGTAGAACATAATTATCACAGTCATGTAAGCAATGCTGTTAAAAAGTAAATATTTCTACCTATAATGCTCCAAAGCTGGATAAATTTATCCACATAAAATCAACTCAAGCTTAGGCATCAAATGTATGTCGTTACATCATTTACTTACATCATTAATCACACACTTGTGTTTACACATTTCAAAAAACACAGCTGTCTTGGTGAGACACACATGAAACGTCCATCAGAGCTTGACATTTTTTATGTCACCGTTATCATAATAATTCAAAACTGAATTTTCTAGAAAATACCCGGTAAATGATTTTTCTATATAAAACTTTTTTCAAATCCCAAAACACACAGATATTTGTTTTACCATAAGCTCCACAATTCTAGTCTGCACTATTAGATTGGCTGGGCCGCTGGGTTGATTGAGCCTTTTCGCCAATAACTATAGAAGCATCTTAGAAAAAAGATATACAAGTAGTATAGAAGACAGATTTTTCCTGTCAAAGAGTTGGTGGCATATATATTACCGTCATAGGTCTTAATAGCCAAGTTAATAATTTCTTATTTGATGATGCAATTATTTATTTCAAGTCTAAAAGGTCACAACCAGCTTCTCCATCTTCCCGGTCGATTGTGATGGTGTAGCTGATGATGTTCGATGGTTGCTGTTGTTGTTGTTGTAGTTGTTTAAAATTTTATAAAGGTCTGTCTGCACCCATAGGCTGCATTATGGTTCAACCCGATAGATAGCTTCAAGTCAAGTGAAATGGTGTAGTCACATGCTTCCAGTAGCTGATGACGAACGCTGTTCCAGTGTTGTTGTTGATTGAGAGTTTATAAAGGTCTGTCTTTGCCCAAAGGCTGCGTTATTGCCTTGATGAACCAAAGTGATTGATCCAGGGTCAAGTGTCCGACTTTCAATAGCTTATAATGGGTTAAGTCTTGAGCTACCAGTAGCTGATGACAGAGACAGTTCCGGGTCTCTCAGGTGACGCAGTGATCAGCTTCGTTTCGCTGACCCACATCTGGTGTAGCAGGGATGGGTGGCGATGGACAATGTTCATTTGCTCCCCTTTCTGAGAGACATAAAGGAAACAGTTAAGTTTGAATTAAACTTAGTTATGTTATGATTCTGAGATAAGTAATTACAACATTATTCTACTCACACTAGTTTGCATTATGTTAAGCAAGAGATTGTGCTTTTGGGAGTACCCAAAGGAAATCCAAATATCTCATTTGGTGACCACAGACTTAACATGTGCCAAGGAAATCAAACCCATGATTTTTGATGAAGATGAAAGTTTGCTCGATACCGTGCCTACCCAACATCCAACAACCAGGTCTAGATAGCAGTAAAAATAAAAAAAAACTCTTGTGACGGATTAAACTACTTTTTAACTAAATATTCTGCTACACCTAGTCCTACCCTATAGTCCCATATAATGACTTTTTTCTGGTCGCCTCCACTAACGAGTCTCTCATTGCAGATGTGGAGACAGCGGACCACACCTAGATGACCTTGGAGGGTGTGCCGACATCGACCTGGAATGATAACTAAGTGTTTACACTCTCTGCCGATAGGATAACCATACAGCTTCTGATTTTATCATTTAGAAAGCTTCAGACAAAAATACAAACCATCTAGTCATCAATTGGTATTATTAAGTGGGTTATTTGGTGTTTGGCTCTTTCACACTGGCTTTTACAGACACATTATGCCAACATTAAGAATTTTTCTTTTCTATTTTACTTTACTAAGCAAAATTGGTACGGCCAATTTAAAGCGCAGACAACTTATTTGTGCCGCCCAACCGCCAGCCAACACATGCGAATCCATAATACGTGCCATCTTATGATGGGTGTAAAATTACGGTATTAGTTTAAACGAAGACAATATTTTATCAGTGTTAAAAAAGATGCACTAACCATCGAATCCCCACACTTTGACTGTGCTGTCGGAAGACCCTGATGCTATGACAGAATTAGTCGCTGTTAAACAATACTGAAATAAATATCATAGTAAGGTGTATTCAACAAAATCTGTGTAATTAAGTTAAGGCAGGCTAAGCATAACATACATGACCTCATTGCATTTTTAATATATGACCTTTTTAAATTTTCAATATATGACCTCATGGCATTTTCAATACATGACCTTATGGCATTATCAATACATGACCGTATGGCGTTTCTTATTCATTTTCAATACATTACCTCAAGGCATTTTCAATACATGACCTCATGGCATTATCAATACATGACCTCAAGGCATTATCAATACATGACCTCAAGGCATTATCAATACATGACCTCATGGCATTTTCAATACATGACCTCTAGGCATTATCAATACATGACCTCAAGGCATTTTCAATACATGACCTCTAGGCATTATCAATACATGACCTCATGGCATTTTCAATACATGACCTCAAGGCATTATCAATACATGACCTCAAGGCATTTTCAATACATGACCTCTAGGCATTATCAATACATGACCTCATGGCATTTTCAATACATGACCTCAAGGCATTATCAATACATGACCTCAAGGCATTTTCAATACATGACCTCAAGGCATTATCAATACATGACCTCATGGCTTTATCAATACATGACCTCTAGGCATTATCAATACATTACCTCAAGGCATTTTCAATACATGACCTCATGGCATTATCAATACATGACCTCAAGGCATTATCAATACATGACCTCATGGCATTTTCAATACATGACCTCAAGGCATTATCAATACATGACCTCAAGGCATTATCAATACATGACCTCATGGCTTTATCAATACATGACCTCAAGGCATTATCAATACATGACCTCATGGCTTTATCAATACATGACCTCAAGGCATTTTCAATACATGACCTCAAGGCATTATCAATACATGACCTCATGGCATTTTCAATACATGACCTCAAGGCATTATCAATACATGACCTCATGGCTTTATCAATACATGACCTCAAGGCATTTTCAATACATGACCTCAAGGCATTATCAATACATGACCTCATGGCTTTATCAATAGATGACCTCAAGGCATTATCAATACATGACCTCATGGCTTTATCAATACATGACGTCAAGGCATTTTCAATACATGACCTCATGGCATTTCCAATACATGACCTCAAGGCATTATCAATACATGACCTCATGGCTTTATCAATACATGACCTCAAGTCATTATCAATACATGACCTCATGGCTTTATCAATACATGACCTCTAGGCATTATCAATACATGACCTCATGGTATTTCCAATACATGACCTCAAGGCATTATCAATACATGACCTCATGGCTTTATCAATACATGACCTCAAGGCATTATCAATACATGGCTTTATCAATACATGACCTCAAGGCATTATCAATACATGACCTCATGGCTTTATCAATACATGACCTCATGGCATTATCAATACATGACCTTATGGCATTTTCAATACATGACCTCAAGGCATTATCAATACATGACCTCAAGGCATTTTCAATACATGACCTCAAGGCATTTTCAATACATGACCTCAAGGCATTTTCAATACATGACCTCAAGGCATTTTCAATACATGACCTCAAGGCATTATCAATACATGACCTCAAGGCATTATCAATACATGACCTCAAGGCATTATCAATACATGACCTCAAGGCATTATCAATACATGACCTCAAGGCATTTTCAATACATGACCTCAAGGCATTATCAATACATGACCTCATGGCTTTATCAATACATGACCTCAAGGCATTTTCAATACATGACCTCAAGGCATTATCAATACATGACCTCAAGGCATTATCAATACATGACCTCAAGGCATTTTCTATACATGACCTCAAGGCATTATCAATACATGACCTCAAGGCATTATCAATACATGACCTCAAGGCATTTTCAATACATGACCTCAAGGCATTATCAATACATGACCTCATGGCTTTATCAATAGATGACCTCAAGGCATTATCAATACATGACCTCATGGCTTTATCAATACATGACGTCAAGGCATTTTCAATACATGACCTCATGGCATTTCCAATACATGACCTCAAGGCATTATCAATACATGACCTCATGGCTTTATCAATACATGACCTCAAGTCATTATCAATACATGACCTCTAGGCATTATCAATACATGACCTCATGGCATTTCCAATACATGACCTCAAGGCATTATCAATACATGACCTCATGGCTTTATCAATACATGACCTCAAGGCATTATCAATACATGGCTTTATCAATACATGACCTTAAGGCATTATCAATACATGACCTCATGGCTTTATCAATACATGACCTCAAGGCATTATCAATTTGTACATGACCTTATGGCACGTTCATCACTTGGTGGAAGAAATATGGTTTATAACATATTTCTCTTATGTTTAACAATGAAGTAGCACCTTCGACTTTTAAACTGAATGGAACACAGAATACTTTTTCTCAACGGGGGCTCAAACTCACAAACTTTGTGACCGTAGTTCTCAGTATTTAAATGATTTCAACTTTACGGACTGAATGAGCCGTGGGTGAAATCAATATTCCATCAACTTACCACTTCCCCCTGGTGTCCCTGCATGATGTGGAGACATTTTGGTGGGGAAATCTGCCATATCCGAACATCACTGTCCGCACTTCCACTTACTATCTTCTCACCGTTGTACCAGCAACATGTAACAGCTGGAATGAAAGGTCACATTTATGATGAATACAAAAGTTATAATTATAATGTTCTATAGATGTGAAAACATTTTGGGGAGCAAATGTGTCATTTCTGGACTCGACTGTCTGCACTCCAGGTAACTATATGAGGGAAAATGCATAATTTCTCGACTTAGCTGTCCAATCTTCCGCTAAATATATTTGCTCAATTGTACAGGTCTGCAAAAGTAACAGCTACAAGAAATCTAACATTTCAGAATGTCATGAATGTTATTTTCATGTAGATGAGGATATGTGACGATATTCAAAATTTTGTGCTAGGATAAACTAGAGCTATCACAGAAGTAATGACTACCCCGCAACACGCCTTGACACAGAATGTTATTGATTGACTCAGGCAAATATTGAAATAAAGATCATAATTACATTAGATGTTTAAAGATTACCGGTACATAAAGAGTCAGTCTGATATTGACCGAACAACTGACCGATCATATGGTGATACTAGTATACCCTCCCAATAATCTTTGGGGTATAACATGCCACAATCCATCGCTTCTGTTTTTTAAAAAGAAATTTTAGCAGCCCAGCTATGGTAATTACAACTTTTAGCAATCCAGACAAATCATTTTTAAACATGTCATGAAAAGTGATCTTGGTATAGAGCTTGAAATATCTTACAGCATATTACCATTGCATTTTACTGCTGAAAAACAATTATACACCTCTATACCTAAATTTAATAAATAATCATACCAATGAAAACTAAAGAATATCAATAACTATAGAAAACTATAAAGAACTAAAGGTACCTTCACTGTGTCCCTCGTACATATGAGCAATCTCCGCATGTTCAATATCCCACAATGCCAGGGTGTTGTCCCACGATCCTGTCACTACATGCTGACCATGGCTACACATACACTGAAAGACAAACAATTAAGATATAAATAAGCCTGAAAAATTCCCGACATAGCCCCAACCTTAGACTTTTCTTTCGCATTTCTGATTGTCTTAGAAAATGTTTCTGTCCATTTCCATAATAATCTTAGCAAGAAACCATAACATTTGAATACACAATGTTTAAAAATGTCCCTAAGTCAGTCATGCTAGGTATAAAATGCAAGAAACAATTTTCCAAGACCGAAATCATCCCCCGCAAAAAAATGCTTATTTGAAAATTAAATAATGAACTAAAACACACTACTGGGTAAATGCTATTTAAATTTAAAAACAAAAAAGTCCACCCTCTCCAGTTTTTCTAGAAATCGAATATGAATTTACAAACCTTTTTCTCTGGCTGTATGAACATATTACTATTAGTTTAATTTAGTTTATAATTGTTTACTTTAGTAAAGACAGCTGAAAGATGATAAAATAGAAACACTCCAGATTCCATTTCCTAGGAAGTTACTAGTATGGTGTAAATTTTGAGAGACCATGAGAGTTCATCAGTCTCATATACAGGTTTTGATTGATGAAGAGGTGTATATCCCGGTCTAGTTAACAGTCTATATAAGACAGTCTAAGTGTTATATGCTTTTAGTATTAGCCTTCCTTAAAACTATTTTTTTTACATGATATTTGTATACACCTGAAAATGCTATTTTCTCGAAATTAAGTCCTTGAGATTAATTATGTTGCTGGGTGGTTTGTGATTTAAACAGTTTCATAGTGTACAATGGGAAAGATGTCACATCCTTTTATGGATGTGGGGCTGTCTACAACAATATTACTTTACAGTGAATATCACTATCCATGATTTGTCACATGACAGCCTCACCTCCAATGAAAAGTGTGATCATATACCAAGCATATTATAATTACCTCTATTTCATCTTCATGGCCTCTGAGAATGTGTATCAACTTTCTTTCTGGCAAGTACCATAATCTTACAGTTCTGAAATGTTAAAGGGTGCAACTTATAAGCATTGAATCATCATAAGTACTGTAAAATTAACAGCCCCAGTGAGAGGGAGGATGAAAGGCGCCACTGAGAGTATCAGTCTTATAAAGTGACAAAGTGCACAGACATAATGTAAACCTGGTTACAGCGTCCCTTGCTCTTTTACATGTGCCAGCCTACAGCACTATCAAACAGGACCCCTGTGTAACATCCCTCTCAGAAGACAATTAGTATTTTTAGTGGTGAGGCAGGAAATTGAACCTACAACCCATGGATTGACATATAAGTGCTTTATGACTACATCACCGTTCCATCCCAATTAAACACATGTAAATGCAGTATCACTGGTAATAACTTTTTTCTCCTTAACTATGCTATATACATATATGTATCACCATAGACTAATAAATACACATCAACATACCCACAAAGGTCAAGTCAAGTGATTATATATCAAATCTTAAAACTCGGCAAATGATAATGGATAATCTACCTATCGGTTGCAGCAGAAACTAGCACCTTGCCAACCAGGGCCAAATGGTCAACGCTGCCACTATGACCTTGCAGGGAAAACAGAATCTTCAGTTCATTAGAGTCAATCACTCGTATAGAACTGTCAGCGCAGCTTGTGATAATTGTGTTGCCCTGAAATGAAAGCCAGTTTGTTTGTTTTTTCACACTAATCTTTCTTAGCATGATTGTGAAGACGGATATAAATTGGGTAAAAAAAGGGCTCAAGTGTGTTTCCTGTGTAGAAAGTACTGTCAAGGTCCATTATGAGATGCCATGAGAAAGTACCACTGGAAGGTAAAACTAGGGATGCAAACGAATATTCGAATATTCGAATATTCGATCATACGTATGGTATTCGAATGTCAAATTGGTATTTGAATATTCGAAAAAAAAAATCAATAAAGAGAATAAAACACATTTTGCCTTCATCACTGATGTTATTTATAAAGTTTGTTTATCTTGTTTTTACAACGATTGGTCCCTAATGCCAGAGGTGTGAATGTGATGACTAGACACGCGTTATGTGTCATTTAGGGACATATCGTCGGATACAATAAAAAGTCCCCCTACTTTTACAATAACTGGCTAGGGATCGGCTTGAACACCAATGTATTGTCTTGGCTGCAAATTATGCTGAGCAACATAACACAAATCGAGGTGATGATATGAATGCCACAATAATGTAATATTGTGCTACAATAATGTTGTTGCAAATATGTGCTTTAAACTGTTTCCATCTTTCGATACAATTTTCTGGCTTTGAAATGGATTTAAGGATATATTTCCTCTATTGTTGTACAATAGATGAGTACAATCCACTTATGTTTTCGTTTTACTATTTTGCTAGTTCCCGAGTTGGTTTGGGTTTAGTCAAATTAGAGGTCAATCTCAGAACGAGGCTGATCGTCCTACGGAGAGACCCTCCATTGGCGCAAAACACTGTTTGACTAGGAATCCATGTAATTTTACATTGTTTACAAAAGGCAGTGGAATTGAATTATTCGATTTTGTTGTTTGTCTGTTTATAATGTATTGCTTTTTTCTTCCTGAAAATGGAGAATTTCAATGGCTCATTTAGGGAAAATCAGGGTCAGCCGTGGCTACGACAAAATATGGTTAAAATGCCCCGGCTATTACATTAGCGAATAATAATAGCAGTTTACTACATCTTCTAAAATATGTATTTCGGTAATCGAATATTCGAATATTCGATCGAAAGAATTACCGAACATTCGAATATCTATTTTGCCATTCGTTTGCATCCCTAGTTAAAACCCATGATCTGTTTGTTGATTGGTGGACACCTAGCTTATAGTAGGGGGGAATGTGATAGTAAATTCATGTAAAAAAATGTTCCATTTAACTTAAGACAGACTATATAAAGTAGGTTTTTTACTTTATGTTTTTTTTCTGAAGTTTCTTTTGATATAGGTATTATTATGCTACAATTTATAATATCAACTTTATCAAATTTTGAGAATTCTTTATTAAGTACATGTCACATAGTTAAATGCATAAAATACTTGACAGTCAGCAGCCCTACCTTCCAGATGATTTTGGTGATGGTGTCCATGTGACCATCCATTTTTCGAAGACAGCTAGCTGTGCTCATGTCCCACATACGCAGTGACTTGTCCTCGCTCCCCGTTACTACACAGCGACCTGGAAGAAGGAAAGAAGGATGGTACATGTAATGGTCTAGTGGTACATTGTATGTGATGTTGTGACTGCCTTTTCACCCCAAAACTAGTGCATTGAGATTGTTCTAAAAAATGTTCAACTAAGAAATAGACTCATATGTAAATATATAAGCAACCAGCCTTTGACACAATCAAGCCGTTACAAATTATTTCAATTTAAAATAAACTAAATTTATAGTGTTACAAGTATATGGCTAATAATGCACTTGTGTTTTCCAATAAAATTGCAAAATTGCAGCTCAGTTTTGGCTCTTTCAGCAATTAAATGATAATGTAGTCTTGATATGGTCACAGCAAACATAAAATTATGTTTTTAACGTACATCTATTCTACATTATCAATAAGAGCACTTCAGTCTTATTGTACCTCAGTATACTGTATCTTACCATTACATGCAAATGCCGTAACTTTCTCGGTATGACCCTTCAACATGGGGGAGACTGTGTACCTGCCCTTCCTCCAGTTTTGATGGAGATGTTTCACTCGGATAAATATGTTCTTCCACTTACACAATGAAGACAGTCGGGAATCTTCTGGCACTGATAAAACAGGTATCAAAATTATTGCAGATATAATATATTTTAACAAAATATATTCTTATTTTCAGGCAAAATCAAAGGTTTTTCATTGTTAATCTTGAATCTTACTTAAAATTGAATAAAAAACACAAAGATAATAGGGCTATAATTTCTGTATAATATGGTTTAACAAAATAGATACATGTGTGGTTAGACAACTATATAAACAAAGGTATTACTGCTTTGCACAATCAGGCAAAAGAAAAACTCTTTGCTGGGTTTCAATGTTACACTGATAAAAAGTAACATGATGTTGATACAGCTTTACAGAGCAACAAACATACATACATGTAGTTACATGTAGTTTTATGAGGTAAAATCTCTTATCTGTTTAACATTAGTCTAGTCTAGCCTACATGTACATGCAGTTACCATAGAGATGGAAGACTGGGGAGTTGCCAGCTACATTCATCTGGATGTTGAGATGATTCTCTGTGCTTAGTTCACCACTGAGACCAAACCTCAGCCAACCTCGAACCATACAGTGGTGCAACCTGCAGATACTCTTAGTTAACATACTATTCTTTCAAAACCAATCACTTTCTGAATAGTGCCAAATGTTTACATTGAAATATACTAAAACAGCTTCATTTCCCACTTTATGTTAAATGGACTTTTTTCATAAGTGTACAAAAAGTAAGATTGCTAGCAATTCAGTAAATGAAACGACCATTTTTATATTATATTTATATTTCATGACAATTATATGATTTTTTACCAGGAATATTTAATCATATCACGGTGAGGGCTATTAAAATCAGTCCCTGGTTAAAGTCCCTATCATGAAATAATATTCAATTGTATATGTCAAAATGATATTAAGCTAAAAAGACTTAATTTGTATTCATATTTACCAAAGGTTGTCTTTATTTGACACTTCCCTCCACATGACACTACACTTTGAGAAGACGCTGAGCTCATTGGGAGACAGATATGACAAAATCATGTCCACCAGCTCTGGTTGTAGGTGCTCTGTAAAGTCCATCCTGGCTCATTCCATGTAAACTGAAAAGTAATATATGTACATGTATGTGACTAAATTAATTATTCTGTTCATTTTTATTTAATTCCAAATTTTTGATGAGGGTATTGAACATGTCATATCACCCGCCAGGGGAAAAAATCCCCCTAAATTTGTTATCGTTTCCCCTATCTCCCGGCACAGGATAAAAATCCCATGGAATTTTATGGAATTTTTACAACAGGCGATAATGACAAAATGAAACCCGGTTTTTATACATTTAAGAGGCTAATTTAATAGTAGTTTGTTTGTGCCACTACCTACATGTTAGTGCAGTTTAAATAAAAACAAAGAAAAAATTAGGCCTATTTGGCCTTATTATTAATTGGTAATGATTTGAATATTACATGTATAGAGATGAGGATAGAGATGAGGGTTTCACTTCTACATCTATTAACTTAAATTTTGTCATTATCATTTTTCTTTATTTATTCATACCTTGGTCAACATATAATAAATTATATACCTTCGTATATCAAAAATATCTCAATCATTTTCTTAATGCAAATCAAATAGACTCAACTTGATATTTGTGTAGCCGAAACACATGTACATGAATTACCTTAAAAAATGCCCCCAATTATTCCATTTTTGATACGCAGTATTCAAGGGCATTTTACCCAGTACTACTAGTAGGGACTCAAGAGGGTTATATGCATTAAATATATAGAAACACCAAATTTGGCAATTTGTGTATGCATACTCACAAAATCGTGTAATTTTATTTGTAACACAGAAAAAAAAGAGTGATGGGTACTCGATATTTCATCTACAGTATAACACTTACCCATAAGATAAAATAAAAGGATGAAGAAAATCAAGTTTCTAATGACGCTTTCTCAAGTTTATCTACGTGACATAGACGCACATTGAAATTGTATAAAATTCCAAGCTTCTTAGTGAGGATGAGTACTTTCAATTCAGTCAAAGCGTCAAATCACCAAACGGTCCGGTGTAAATCTGTCATCAGGCTCCTAGGGTTAATGTAGTGTAAAGCGGTTTTGTTGATTTTTTTTCTCACTTCACTGGTTTTAAACATCTCACGTGCTAGAACATGAATCAGAATGAAAGCTAAATGAGAGGCATGCTAAAGGATCCAAGCCCTTGAATGCCGGAAAAGGCTTGAAAACTTCCAAAATATAGAGACCCGTAAGTTCCGATATCGGCAGCAATGCATTTAGCAATACACAAGTACAACACGTGTAATTATGACTCAAAATGGTTTGCTCTGGCATATCATAGTTATGTATTATACGCCTAGCAATTACTTCTTTAAAAGTTTGTAGACTTTAGATAAGATTTTTTTCATGAGTAATAGCTTTAAACCATTTTTCATTTAATCAAAATAAAATTTGAGTTTGTATCTTGGCTGACAGTTATAAGCTTCTTAAGCCTGCTTGGCTTAAACAGTTTCGAGAGATTTGGGCCAGGAAATTACATGTTTCAGTTTATTACACCCTAATATGGCATTAGGAATTACAAATCAGGAGCTTGTCAGCTAAGGATTGCAATCACATAATAAAATGCCCCTTATTCTAATCAATGGTCATCATCTATGGTTATCATGGACTGAAGAAGTCGTACCAGGGCAGACCCCTGTCTCTATTTAGTCGTTCTCTGGTCTAACCTAGTGCACAATATAGCGAGGTGGTGGAGCGTTCGCTTCGGGTGCGGAAGGTCGGGGTTTAAAAAAAATATATATATACATATTGTTTTATATATATGTGGTGTATAATACTTACTTGAAGGGAAGCCGCCACTGCTTTGAATTTGAAATATGGCTAATAAATAGTGTACTGTAACCTTCGACCTATCAAATTGTTTCCCTTCAACAAAAAAATCTCATATGACAAAAAAACATCAAAACGATCATGTCATCTGAAAAATTCGAAAATTTAGAAGACGATTTCTCTACGTCGATTGATAGACTTCGTCCTGTTATTGAGGGAATCACCAATCAAACTGGAGGTAGGTACTAGCAGCTGTAACAGTAGTCCCTATGTTGAAGTAGATAGTGATTCGGATTTGTATTTTCGGACATATATTTGTATTTACATATATACATTTATATTACACAATAGGCATAGCAAAATGTTATCAAGCATACATCATCATAATTGAAATTATAATTATCAAATTATCCAGAATGAAAAAAATGACATTATGATTTATTCTATTTAATTAATACACCAAGCCTAAATACTACATGTTGTATGCCATTGGTCGAAATTAGCACAAGCTCGCAAGCCCTGCACTGGTGAATTGTCTTCCAGGCTTGCTCAAATTCTGAATTTTATATAGCAGGGCCTATTCAAAAATTTGATGCCAAGCATAGAGGGCTTGTTCATCCAAAAGTCTAATTTCAATGACTGGAATACTGCAGAATGATATAAACCTGGCAGGAAAAAAGAGCCTGGTGTGGAGCTCAAACACATAACCATCAGAACACAAGCATCGAGGGTACTGACTGAGCTAGCTGAGCTGCTGGGTCCTACCCAAACACACTTAATATGTCCCCAATTAAGGCCAAGCAAGGCACTTTTACCCCTGTCACCAATGAAGTGAACACAGAAGGAAAAGTTTTCCCAATGCCTTGCTCAGACAAACGACAGCCAGAGTGCTAGCACAGTTACAGCCCCACGTTGTATATAATGTATGACTTCAAACATGATTTCATTATCTTTGTTTTGCTTTTTTTAGAACAAAGGAAAAATGCGGTCCGACAAGCTGAGAAGAAGGTTGAAGAAGCAAATTTCATTGTTAGTAAATATTATTTTATCTCTTTTATCTTAAATTGTTATTTTTTTATATTAGTGTTTGTCGCTAGTATGTGTATCTCTGCATGATCTGTAATTAAAGCTAGTAATGGGATTAAAGTTATTTCCTCATTGATTATTTTAATTTGTATATTAACATGTCATTATGAGAGACCAGATTTGAAGTTTCTTTGTGCGACCAATGATCACGCTGTAACACAGTTCATTGATTACCTCAACTTTTCAACAGGTTGAGATAATCCTTTTTTAAAAGAGCTCATCTTAAAAAGTAATTTTTTTCTTTTACCATTTAGAGAACTATTTTATCTTCAGAGTGTCTGTTACATTTGTCACAAACATTTCCTGGTAGACAGCAGCTCCTATTTCTGTAGACAGCTTAAATTTTGCAAAGGTTTAATATTCATGTTTTTCCTGAAGTGTGTCAGGTCTCGAATTTAAACACCTAGCAAAATATTTATTTACCCACTTTTGTTTGTGCTTTTATATACATTTATATGGCATCATGGGTTTAAAGAATGACCCAAACCAAACAGTTGCAAAACATGGACTGCACAAATTTAGATCATTCTACAGTTATTCTCACAATGACCTTTTATTGTACAGATGCAGGAAATGGAGAATGAAGCGAAGATTGCGCCAACCCAGTACCGTACCCAGATGCTGGGACGGCTGCGAACATACAGGAAAAACCTCGACCAACTTAACAAAGACCTGGTAGGTGCTTGTGGAAAGTTGACAGAAAAAACGCAGAGGAAGTCAACGTCAGTGTTAAAAATTTGTTTGAAAATTTGATTAAATTGAAGTAAATTAAGTCCACTGGCCAAAAAAACAATATAACTACACAAATAGACATGTATTATACCATAATGACAGAAAGTTTTTATCATTGAATTAAATCATTCCTAATGCATTACTGTTTTCATGACTTTATTAATGAAACATTGTTAAATATGAAGATAAAGAGAATATTAAGTCAAATGGTATCAGCTTTTAAAGCACCAAAATGGATAGTTACTGATATTTATAGAATGTACTAAATAAACATGTATCCTCTGTTTCCAGAAGAGAAAAACAGAAGTAGGATTTTACCAGGCGGAGAACTATGGCTTTGACAGAGATGAGGTGAGGAGTTTTCCTAGCCACTCTCATTTTTTAGTAAATTTTGTTTGTTTGCCTTCAGGGCTGTCTTACTGTTATAATAAAATAAAAATAAGTATGAAAATCAACAGGACAATAAAAAAATACTGCAGCAAGAGTTATAGTTATTTCGCATTGCACATGCCTACCATTAATATAATCCCTTCGCCTTGCGGCGGGGAAAATAAATTGAGAGTTTAAAGACTCTGTGCATATTATTATTTAACTAATGGTTAATAATCATACATCATTATTATGGAATATAATGAAATTCAATATTGTACTATTATGGACATTTTGGCAAAACTTTTTTTGGCCAGACTTCATGGTCAGAATATTTGTCCGCATGACATTAAGGACCAGTTTGAATATTGGTTATAAAATATTGGGTCAAAAAATTAACATCATGTCAATTCAAGATTATTTTTCCTTTCATGAATTCAACAGAGTTTATTTAATCTTCATGAAACCTAGTCAGGATATTTCTCATTTAAAAAGATATTTAGAACCAGTGATTGGACCAGTGTCAATATTGATCAGCAGCATTACATTTTCCTCTTTAAACATACATCCGGCCTCAAAATCACATTTGTCATTAAGTTTTTAAATTAACACAAGATTTAGCATATGGCCCATTTTTAACCACTAAATTTTATATAAAATTTACTAGTTCTACAAAAAAAATATTTTAATCTATTATTTTATTTTTTCCCGCGTCAGAGACTAGAGGCATCACAGCGTAATCGACTAGTTCAGGGCACACAATCGTTAAACCGAGCCTCGGAGAGTATTGCCCGCTCACACCAGATTGCTGCAGAGACAGACCAGGTCGGCACAGAGATAATTGATGAGCTTGGTAGACAGAGGGAGGTGCTTACAAGGACAAGAGGCAGGGTAGGAGATTTAAACTTATTAGTTATTGATTAAAACTGAAGTTGTTCAAAACAATTTTTAAATATCACAACTTAATACTAATCACTCTTGTTGGCATAATGATAAGCAAGAGTATGGTCTAATGCTGTGAGGGAAACCACACTACCCAAAGGAAACCAACACGCCAAGCTTGGTGATTACCAACCAAACCCACATATGTCCAGGCTAAGAATCATACCAGGATGGCCTTGGTAAAAAGCGAATGTATTTAACACTGCACTAACAGCTCAATTTCTAGCTTATTCAGGGAACACAATTATATTGTGATTGATATGAGTATATAGAACTTTTATCTTCAGTTATCCATGCTTGGTTTTTACATTGACCGTCATTTATATGATAAAATTCACTTTCAGTTGCATGACACTGATGATAATCTAGGCAAAAGCAGGAAGATATTAAAAACCATGGCAATGAGGTAAGATAGGGCTGCTTTTAATCATTAGGAGATAAAAAATGGATCAATTTGATTTTGGTTTTTGGTTTTAAAAAAGACTTGCAAACTGAATTTATGTCATTAATTTGTTTTACTTTGTTACATGTACCCATAAAAGAGATTCAAGCATAACCATTCTGATGTATTTTTCTCTTCAGGGTGATGACAAACAAGATGATACTAATCGTGGTTATACTACTGGAGCTTGGTATTCTTGGACTGATAGTGTATTTCCGCTTCATACGGAAATAACTTCATATATTAAAATAACATGTGCCAGATACTGAACAAATTTGTGTAAGGATTAACCTGGGACTCATTAACACCTGGCTTCCTTAATCCCTGGCAATGTTTCAGATGTTGCCGTTATCTTTCTGGACAATATTGATTTGTTTAAAGAACACTTCTAAGCATAACATGCCACTTTAAAGTGGCACTAATATTCAAAGTCAAACATACATATGTATAACAAACATAAATTTTGAGTGATAAACCTTTAACTACTTCCTAAATAATGCATCTATGGAAAATATTAATTACTGGTAGCAAGATTGTAACCATGTATTTAATAGCTGAATACACAAAATTATTAAATGATTGGTGAGTGCTAAAATATTAACTGCAATCTACTATCGTCTTATAAGGTAGAAATACCATGTTTTCTGCTCCTTTCTTCCAAATTAAACTTGGTATCCTTCATAAAAACCATTGATTTCGAGATTTTTTCATCTTTTTTGTTATATTATAACAATTGTATTAATTGTGGTATATTGGAGTTAGAATGCATGTTTAAGCACACAGCTACGAAAACATGTTGCATTCAACGCTCAAAAATAGAAAATTAAGTTTTATTGATGCCATATTAAAACTAATGCACAATTTTTTCTTTGTTTTGCGATGCCATGCAAAAGAGATCAAGAAATTATATTCTGTGTAAATGTGCCTTTCTTATTATTTAAAAAAAGAAGAAAATAATTGCTAGGGATGTGCAATATGTTTGATGTTGATTGTTTATTTGTTTTATTATAATTATAATACATGTATAACTGGTGATAATTGGCCATAAAACCTGGTTAGAAATCTTGGACAGAAGTATCAAACATACATGGACCACAATCCTACATATACAACAAACCTACATGTCACACAAACCTTTCATGTACAACAAACATACATGTACCTCAAACATACATGTGCCACAATCCTACATGTACAACAAACCTACATGTACCAGAAACCTACATGTACCTCAAACATACATGTGCCACAATCCTACATGTACAACAAACCTACATGTACCAGAAACCTACATGTACCTCAAACATACATGTACCACAAACATACATGTACAACAGTCCTACATGTACAACAAGCCTACATATCACAAACATGTAACGTAAACCTACATGTACTACAAACCTACTTGTACCAAAAACCTACATGTATCTTAAACCGTACACGTACAACAAACATACACATACAACAAACATACATGTACCTCAATCCTTACATGTACAACAAACATACATGTACAACAAACATACACGTACATCAAACATACACATACAACAAACATACATGTACCTCAATCCTTACATGTACAACAAACATACATCGGCCACAAACATACATGTACCAAATGCCTTCCTGTACCAAATCCACACTAGATTTCTATTTGCAAGGAATTTTTAGATTTTTGCTCCTCTGTTTTTGAAGAAAATAATTATTGTCATAGCCTTGGCGTTGATGGAGTCATTATTGGCGTGAAAAATTAACAACTATAACCATAACTCAAAAATTGTAAAAGATATTGAAACAAATGTTGCCTGAGACAATAACGCTGGCTTTTGAACTATGCCGCATATTTGACTGTAAATAACAGAAGAGTACTTTTCTCTTGCTCCACAGCACTCTAGCTTGACTGGCTTAAATACTATGTTCTTTTTTTCTTGATATTTCTTTTTTATGCTATTGAATTTATTGTTAGTTTCATGAATAATGTTCTTAATTTGCAAAAGAGTGTGATCCAAAGTTGTTCTTGATTTTAATCTAACTCTCTTGTTGTGAATTCAACGTAAACATCCACTGCCAGTTATTCAGTAACTCTTCATGACATTGTAAATAAAGTGCATTTGTTTTGTCATGTTTTGAAAAAAAAAGGTGTTAAGTTTGCATAGGGCACAGTTTGGCCCTTTTAACAACGGGCATATTACAAAATATCATTAGATCAAGAATTTTGATAAAGACAGGTTAGACGTTTCAGGCAGTAAAACATTCTAATTAATAGAACAATAATACTGCAAAAATCAAATAAATTGTCTAATTCAAACTATTATATTCAAAGAGTATATAATAACTTCCTAGTAATATTGTTTTGAAAACGTGAACAATGTGTTCGTTGATAGGATGGTTGTTATTTTTCTTACACCCTGAGATGACACAATTTGTTCAGAATTTCTATATGAAAACAAATTACATTAGTCTTTGTGTCTAACTATGTGTGTAAATGTAAATGAGGCCTGTCATATTATTTTTCTTGTGTCATTATCTATAACGTGATATTTTATGTATGTTAACTAAAAATAAATTATTTTTATACACATGTACCATTTTGGGTCTGCTGTATTTGCTTACCTGGTTTTCATAGATATGATAAGATGTTCAAACTTTTAAGCTGAGTACATGTATGACAGTTTAATACAGTTTTGTGGTCATTGTAGGATACCCCTTATATCCCTGGTAACTGTGAAAGAGTCTATATATCACAAAGTAGCTTGAACAGAGCAAGAACAGGGGATACCAAGAATGGCTTGTGCTTCACACGTTACCCCAAGCTGAACTGAGCTACAGTCTGGACACAGTACTTGAACTTTGAAAATCTTAAATTTGTCCCTAGTATATAATGACATGACTTGGGGGATTATGACGGTATGTGTGTGCTGTGGCTGGAGATAGAATGGCTGGGCCCATGGCAAGACAGATCTAGAATGTAATTTACTGTTCTTTTTATATAAATCATGTTTCACATGATGCTTAGAACTTACAATTTCAGAAGACCGCATTCTGCTTGTCACCGTTCACATGTGACTGCATTTTGTGTGACCTGATATGAGGTCTTGGCCTCTGAAACAACGTCACATTCGCAGAGAGCCTTTAGAAATTCCCCATGGCTAGAAGTTAGCTTCCTCACTTAGAACATCCGCATATATGATACCCTGTATAGGGCTCCTCTTACACGACTTGCCTCTGGTCATGACTGATTGCAGAAGGTTTGATGGAAAGTCATAGGGCAAGCTGATTTTAGCACTTTGCGTTATAACAAACACTCAGTTACTGTATGAGATGTTATTGAATCTGCCTCGTGGAATGAGCTCTTTTGTACCACAATGCTGCTTACAAAGTCCCCATCAAAATTCATTGATAAAAAAAATATTGTAAAAGCCATCTTTGCTCATCATGCATTGTGAACTGAAACCAAATACATGTATATTTTGTACGAAAAACACAAATTAATGCCAAACATGGTTGGCACATTGGATGTTGATTTGCTCAAAGTACTTGCATTGTCCTAAAAAAGTCAAGTTTTTTTTTTAGTTACTTGGACCCATTAATGCCAGTCTTTTGACAATGCTTCAAATCAATCTGATTAACTTATTTTTTATTCAAGTTTTAATACATATCAACATCAAGTTATCAACCTTTTAACAATTATAGAATTTGACAAAATCAAATTAAAAAATGATGATTGTTTTCCAGTTGATTTGATTACCTTCAGAAGATATTTTTACACGTGATTTGCTTACTGAAATTAATTTGTGATGGCCAGTGGTATATTGCTTTGCACATGTCAGACTGTTGGAAGGTTGGTAGACAAAAGCTTGTTCAAAAATAACTATAGAACACTTGGGCCTAAGGTCCTCAACCTTAGTAGGAAGCTGGTCATGACAAGGAGATGACCCCAAATGATTTTGAGATCAAGGTCACAGTCATGGTGACCTTGACCATTGAAAGCTTGTACGATTGATAACTAGAGTATGCTTGGTCCAATATTCCTGAATCTTTGTAGGGAGGTTTTTCGTGACCAGCATATGACCCTAATAGATTGTGAGGTCAGTTGGTCAAAGACACGGTGGTGATAACCATGAGCACAAAAAGCTTCTGAGATTGTTAACCAGAGTATTTTTGGTTAAACAGTCCACAAACTTGGTAAGAGGATGATTATAAAAAGCAGATTGATTTTGGGCGCTGCAGATCTAGGCTGAACTTGACCACAACTCGTTTGTCTGATTGATAACTTTAATATGCTTACGCCTATGGTCCACAACCTAGGCAGGGAAATTGGTCATTACCAGCAGATGATCCCTATTGATTTTAAGGTAACAGTGACCTTGAACACAAAAAGTTTGTCCGATCAATATAAAGAATATGCTTAGACGTAAAGTTCTTAAACTTGGTGGAGAGGTTTGTAATGACCTTAAATTACCCCACAGACATTTAATGCTCAAGGCCATAGTGACATTGAACGTTTGTCTGATCATTATAAAGAGAACGCTGAGACATATGTTCCTAAAATTTGTTAAAAAGGTTTGAAATGACTAATTGGCTGCCATTAGGGCGGCATAGATGTCTTACAAACATCTCTTGGGCTCTAATAATGGTCATAAGCCCGACAAGTCAAGGTCTAATCGGGGCATTTGTTACATGATTGTTTTTTAAGGTTTGTGTCATTTAAGTCATTCAAGGGCCATAACTCTGTGACTGAGGCAACATGGCTGATTATCCAACCTGACCAAGATAATTTGCCCATTCACATATTGTTCAAAAGATCCTTGAGTTACAGTGTGGAAAATAAAGTTTGTGTAATTAAAGCAATTCACGGGCCACAACTCCGAAGTGACTTGAGCAACATGGCTTGTTATCGATCCTGGTTTGGATATATTGTCCATACACATATTATACAAGTTTGATAATGTTCAGACATAAGATCCTCTCTACAGATGTGACCGCCTTTCAGCCTAGAGCTTCCTGAAATGGACACCAGTACTAGTTTCTACCCAGGAAAAAATAGGCTAAAATATTATTGTTAACTGTTCACAACAACCAAGACAAGCATTTAATATTTATTACCTTATATCGTATAATATATGTAATTAATGGCTTAAAAGTTAGAATTTTACAAACATAAGATATCAAAATAAAAGTGGGTGTATATCCCTGAATACCACAAGCGAAATTGAAATATTTCACAAAAACATTAAGATCAAATCTTTTAAGCAAATCATTTGTTTACCAAATTCTAATTTAATACAGTTATGATACTGTTACACTATTGTACATCACTCATAATCGATCTTAGGAAATAATAGAAGAGGCCATTTTGATTAACCATGGACTTAACAATTGAAAATTACAATTTGAAGGAAACAAGCTTGACATACAGACAATATAATAGAGTTGACATGTTTTGTTTCTTATACATGTATAGAAGAATAATTACCATTGGCAAATTAGAAATACAATGTTAGTTGGAAAAGGGAAAGAGTAACACTTCAAAATAATTGGGAACTAGAAATGTGTCCATAGTAAACAGATGCCTCAACTTCCAGCCTTTGTCACAAAACAAGGGCCATTTTTTCTAAATACGGTTGATATATGTGCATCAGAATTACCAGGTGCACGATGAGAGTTGGAGCAAAAAAAGGCAATACAAAAGTTCCACCCAAATAATACCTACTTACCCCGATGCATATCTTCATAATTATGCAGACCAGCTCATATAATTACCATGACAGGGGTGACACAAGATTCCATGCATTATATGCAATTTTAAATAAGACAAGGGCCATAACTCTATGGGGATTGCCAGGCACATAACTCAACATTTGTGATGCTCCATGAACAGGGATGATAAAATTCCGGATTAATCCGGAATTCCGGATTTAAGGCCTCACGGATCGATTTTGAGATTAATGTAAATCCGTTGAGTTTTTTTCTAGGGGGAAGGGGTACAGGGAGCGATTCGAGCTCAGTTCGAACAATATGGGTACGAAAGGTTGAGTTTTCCGGAAGTGTAAAGCCGGAAATTAACGAACCTATTTACGTCTTGGCAATCGAGCTATATGATTGGTTAAGATAACATCCGGTGATTACGGAAATTACCGATGGGACTAGAAGACAGTATCCGGAAGGTCGTATCCGGATATGACAGACGACGAATAAACGGGTATTGGAAAATTGGAAAAAAACGACCACCACCAACTTCTAAAAGCATCGATTCGTCGATTTTAAGGGTATATTTGCCATTTATTTTTGAAGAGCAATTTTCGAAACGTTTCTTTTTAAGTTAATAGAAAGTGATCAAACTGAGAATGAATTTTTCGCATGTAGCATTATTTCGGACATCCCGATTCGGATTGTGTCATAATAATGGATTTTTATTTGGCCGATTGAAGTTTACGCTGTTTCTTTATTTTTCTCATAATGTTTGAAGCATTGTTCTCAATAAGAAGTGGCTGTTGACCATAATGGGAGGTTCAAATGAAAATTGGTTTGGTTCAAATTTAAAAAAACAAACATGAATAAATATTTTGTAGTAGTAATATATAGTGAGATTTAAATTCTATTGTTGTAATTTGTATTTCCCCATCCAGGTAGGTTGATGGTTACAAAAGTCAGGGATGAAAGACACCTCAGCCAGTGCATCCAGTGACTGACAATTCAATCCAGAGGCCATGATACTTGGATTTATGGCTGAACATGCTCCCTGGCACCACAGTAGTGTGTCTTACTTAACACACTTGCCAAAGATACAAAAGCTCTCAGCGACATAAAACTTCAAAGGTGTACAGCATCATACAAGATGACTTACGGAGTGGCTAGCCATTTCAATGATGAACATGTGGAGGAGCTAATGGATCTCGGTTTTGTTTCAACTAAGACAAGTCAACAAACGCAAACAATGAGAAAACTGTTGCAGCTATTTTTCTGCTATAGAGAAAGAAATAGTGTTGAGGTATTTGGCCTCCTTAAAAATCACAAGGGCTGATTCTAAATCAATTTTCATAGAATTTGAAAGCCTGTTTGAGAGACTTGAACTGCCATGGGACAATCTAGTTTAAGTGTGCTACTGGACTCATGTAACACCATGAGGGGAAAAAATCTGGCTTGGGGACCAGAATACGTCAATGTCCACCATGTCCACAACGGCTACGCTGCCAAAGCATTTAAGTCCCGTTTGGATATTACTTGGAATAATATATATAATAATTAATAACATTATATTCTCATCAAATGTGCAGAAAATGGAATTGAATAAATACCACTTTTACCTGACAATAAACATTTGCAAGCATGATAATTGATATGTTGTTCATTATTATAAATCAAACATCCCACAGTGTAGACTGTTCATACACAGGCATTTGATCATAGCCAGTTGAGTTTTATGGGAAGTGGACAACTGAACCAAAATGTCAGGTACATGTCTAATGCCTGTGACTTCAGGTAAAAAAAAGAGTAAATTTTACTGTTTAAAGACAAAGGTGTTAAACTTCACTGCTAAGATTCCTTATTATACCCCCCAAAACAAAGTTTGGGGGGGGTATACTGGAATCGGGTTGTCCGTCTGTCTGTCTGTCTGTCCGTCTGTCCGTCCGTTTTTTTTTTGTCCGGGATTCATCTTTGTCGTTATTGAACAAATCTTTTTCAAACTTTCAAATATTAATGACCATGATGTAAACCTGTGCCTCCGTGGATTTGGTCAGAGTCACATGATCCTGAGTGGAGTTGTGGCCCCTTAATGAGTTAAATTGGGCAAAATTAGCTTTGTCCAGGATTCTTCTTTGAAGCTATTGAGCAAATCTTTTTCAAACTTTCAAATATTAATGGCCATGATGTAAACCTTTGCCTCCATGAATTTGGTGGGAGTCACATGATCCTGAGTGGAGTTGTGGCCCCTTAATGAGTTAAATTGGGTAAAATTAGTTTTGTTCGTCCTACTCCTTCGTCATTTTTGAATGAATCTTTTTCAAACTTTTAGCCATGGTGAGAACATTTGCCCCTGTGATTGTGGTTGGAATCACATGATCATGTCTCCAATTATGGCCCCTGAATAAGTTAAAATAGGCAAAAATTATACAGCTTTGTCTAGCCTAATCCTTGGTCATTTTTTCTCATTTTTTCTATAAATCTTTTTCAAACTTTCAGATGTCAATGACCATGATATGAACTATTGAATATGTGATTTGGTGCACCTGTATTAATCAGAATGTTTGCATGGCCTTAAAAAGACCTTTAATTGATTTTGTCCTTAAAAAGACCATCTAAAGTCCTGAAGTTAGGTGCATACAGGCCTTAAATTTGTTACAATATTCGCTTTGGTGGCCTACTCCTTTGTCATTTTTCAATATATTTTTCTCAAACTTTCAGCTATCCATGACCATGATGTGAACCTTTGTATATGTGATTTTGTGCACCTGTATTATTTCCTTGGTACTCATGTGTGGGGGGGGGAGGTGGTGGGGGTGGGTAAACAGAAATTGGGTTGGCAGACTGTCAAATTCACCCGTCCACCTTCATTTTGGAATATCCTGTCAGGAGTCATGACCCCTTTATGGTGAAAATGAGAGAAACAGGTTTGTTATCTCCCCTGAGGTGGGTGGGAGTGGGGTAATATTCGCTTTGGTGGCCTACTCCTTTGTCATTTTTCATCATGACCCCTTTATGGTGAAAATGAGAGAAACAGGTTTGTTATCTCCCCTGAGGTGGGTGGGAGTGGGGTAATATTCGCTTTGGTGGCCTACTCCTTTGTCATTTTTCAATATATTTTTCTCAAACTTTCAGATATCCATGACCATTATGTGAACCTTTGTATATGTGATTTTTTACACCTGTATTATTTCCTTGGTACTCATGTGTGGGGGGGTGGGGGTGGGTAAACAGAAATTGGGTTGGCAGACTGCCAAATTCACCCGTCCACCTTCATTTTGGAATATCCTGCCAGGAAGGGTTGGGGGGTATTCGTTAGCCTTTGGCTTACAGTTCTAGTTATTGTTCTGATTGTGGATGTCTCGTGTTGAACATAATTATATCTACTTAACCGAAAGGTGTACTCCTTGAACACTATTCTAAGGCAAAAAAGGGTATTAGAATCCCTGAAATACAGAAAGCTTCGGGGGGCTTCGCCCCCCTTATCCCCCCACCAGGGCTTTGCCCTGAACCCATCGGGGGCCTTGAGCGGCCCCCAGAACCCCACGCAGACATTTTCAGGATTGGCAACTTGGCTCTGTTATCATCCCTGATGAATCTGGTTCTAATACTTTTGGAGACATGAGTGACAAAAGATTGCAGGCTCTATATGCCATAAGTTTACATAGTCAGGGGCAATTACTCTGCACTAACTGGGTGAAGCAAAATACAAAACCCTAGATGTGCAACCTCACATGCTGCTTAACATCCCTGCTCTTTTTTACAACTCTGGCTAATTCTGGAGATGCGTACGACACACAATAACATGCTCCATAGGCTATTTTTAAAAAAAAGTTAAGGGCCATAACTCTGCACTGACATGATTAACCAAATACCAAAACCGGAGGTGCACGACTTCAGAAGCTGCTTAACGTACATTCCTGTAATGGCATTTATACTTTTGAAGATATTTACAAAACAAGATTTTGTGATGTATTTTACACATTTTATAAATGAATACCATGAACTTGTCCATTTGGGTCTTATATGAGGGAATGGATAAAGTATTATCACAAAATAAACGGTTTGAGAACAATGTTTGATCTTTACAAAACTATTGATGGAGCGTTTTGTTAGAATTACCTAATCAAAGTATACTTTAAAATTCCAAAATTCAATTTTCAAACATGATGAGAGATCCCGGACACAAACATACAAATGTTATCAGAAAATGGTAGCTAAAGTGCCTGTGAGCAAATGACATGCTTGTCTGATTTTGTTCTTTAGTTCAAACAAGGGGCATAACTCAATTAGTATAACAGCCAGGGTTATGGGCCTTACTGGACATGTGCAGATTGTCTCTGGCAGCATGTGTACCAAGTGGACATTTTGAAATGTTTTCGATTTATGGCCAAGCTTTAGAACTATGATGCCACAGACACATGGCTACCACAACATTTATCTTTGAAAAACAGACAAGCTTATAAATAAGATTTAAACCTAAGTTGTACTGAATGTGAAACACACAACAGGAACACTTCTCACAGATGAAGCAAAGCACCAATTACTAAAATAAAGTAAATTTTTTATATTGAAACAGTAATTAATTGTTGGAATCACAAATCAACTTAAAATAAAGAATGGCAACAACAAAGGCACAAACAGTTTTAAAAAACAAAGACAATTTTTGCAGATAAAATATCAGCATGAAATAATTTTCAACAGATTTCAAATACTGCTTCTATGGGTGTTCCCTACTTCTGAAACTAATGACATTTTATTATTCAAGAATATAGAGCTAAAACCCAATAGCACAATACATGTACAAAACAGGTATGTTACCAAATGGCTTAGACTTAGATATCTAATAAGATCTCAACTGCTAAGTGAAAAATAGTGTATGTTACCAAATGGCTTAGACTTAGATACCTAATAAGATCTCAACTGCTAAGTGAAAAATAGTGTATGTTACCAAATGGCTTAGACTTAGATACCTAATAAGATCTCAACTGCTAAGTGAAAAATAGTGTATGTTACCAAATGGCTAAGACTTAGATACCTAATAAGATCTCAACTGCTAAGTGAAAAATAGTGTATGTTACCAAATGGCTTAGACTTAGATACCTAATAAGATCTCAACTGCTAAGTGAACAATAGTGTCTTCATGCATTACTTTACAAATTATTTCTTGACGCTAGGAGAAATAAAAAGTTAATGCAGTTGCCATGGGATGATACCGTCTTCATGCATATCCCGTCAGATAATACCGTCATCATACATATCCCGTGGGATAATACCCTCTTCATGCATATCCTGTGGGATAATACCCTCTTCATGCATATCCCGTCAGATAATACCGTCATCATACATATCCCGTGGGATAATACCCTCTTCATGCATATCCTGTGGGATAATACCCTCTTCATGCATATCCTGTGGGATAATACCCTCTTCATGCATATCCTGTGGGATAATACCCTCTTCATGCATATCCTGTGGGATAATACCCTCTTCTGATAATACCCTCTTCATGCATATCCCGTGGGAAAATACCCTCTTCATGCATATCCTGTGGGATAATACCCTCTTCATGCATATCCCGTCAGATAATACCGTCATCATACATATCCCGTGGGATAATACCCTCTTCATGCATATCCTGTGGGATAATACCCTCTTCCGATAATACCCTCTTCATGCATATCCCGTGGGATAATACCCTCTTCATGCATATCCTGTGGGATAATACCCTCTTCATGCATATCTTTTGGGATAATACCCTCTTCGGATAATACCCTCTTCATGCATATCCCGTGGGATAATACCCTCTTCATGCATATCCTGTGGGATAATACCCTCTTCATGCATATCTTTTGGGATAATACCCTCTTCGGATAATACCCTCTTCATGCATATCACGTGGGACAATACTGTCTTCATGCATATCCCCGTGGGATAATACAATCTTCATGCATATTCCATGGGATTATACCATCTTCATGCATATCCTGTGGGATAATACTGTCTTTATGCATATCCAGTGGGATAATACCGTCTTCATGCACATCATGTGGCATAATACCGTCTTCATACCCAGTGGGATTATACTGTCTTCATGCATATCCCGTGGGATAATACCGTCTTCATACATATCCCGTGGAATAATACCCTCTTCATGCATAGCCCGTGGGATAATACCGTCTTCATGCATATCCCGTTGGATAATACTGTCTTCATGCATATCCCGTCAGAAAATACTGTTGTCATGCATATCCCGTGGAAATTACCGTCTTTATGAATATATATCCTGTGGGATAATACCATCGCTATGCATATCCCGTGGGATAATACTGGGTCTTCGTGCATATCCCATAGGATAAAACTACTTCATACGTATCCCGTATGATAATACATCTTCATACATATCCGGTGGGATAATATCGTCTTCGTGCATATCCTGTTGGATAATACTGTCTTTTTATGAATATATATCCTGTGGGATTATACATTCTTCACACATATCCCGTGGGATAATATCGTCTTCGTGCATATCCTGTTGGATAATACTGTCTTTTTATGAATATATATCCTGTGGGATTATACATTCTTCACACATATCCCGTGGGATAATATCGTCTTCATTCATATCCTAGGGGAAAATAAAATCTTTATGCAAATGAATAACACAAAAAAATCAAAAAGAAAGATATTCGTAAAAGATATCACATTTCTGAGTAAATCCTGCTATTGGAAGCACAAAGCGAGAAATCTAGCAGCACAAAAAAGCAAAACAATTTCACTGGTGAAGTGACTATTTTAACAATGTATACTAAACAGTGCCATTTATGATTTACAACAAATGACTATTTGAAATTCAAAGATGAGCATATTTCAAACAATGAACAAAAACAATTATGATACAAATATATGCACTGATATAGACTAAAATGCATGTATCAGATATTAACAAGAAAATACATCAACAACTAATCTCACAGTCTTCATATTACAATAAAAGGTAAGTGCCAATCAGTTTTTATCATATTTAACACATTTGTAGCATTCACATTTCTAAAAGCCAAAAACATAATTGCACATTAACACTGCATAGATATCATTTAGTCACAAATGTTTTACAGCTAAAAGTAAGGAAACAGATATAGAAAGTGTGAATACAGAAACAGATATAGGAAGTGTGAATACAGAAACAGATATGGGAAGTGTGAAAATTAACAAACCATGTGATTTGACTAGTAAGTGTGAATGTTTTAATAAAAGGGTTGTCTTTCTTTTTTACATAATGCAACATTAATTAATGCAGAAAAGCTTACTTAAAGTTACTAAAAGAACAATTAAAACTAAATTAAACATATAAGTAGCAAAGAAAAAAAAAAAAAAAATACATGTACGTCACATCAAAATACTTCTTGCCCAAAGTAAGAGGCCTTTATACGGAAAAAACAATGTTACATTTGCGCTCCAACAGAATAAAGTGTGCTATAATTCATCAACAACACATTTTAACGAAGTATTCAACTTTGTGCCAAACATCGTGTGATCCAACACAAACTTCCAAATATCACAAACAATCCAATACCTATTTGACTGGCAGTTAATTACAACCAAAAACAAATTATGTTCACTACGGATCATCAATAGTCAGTTAACAAATAAAATCCTGGTCATCTAAGAAAATCATAGTTTATCTTTCTTCTTCTCACATTTCTTGCACACCCGAACTGGGTAGTCCCACCCGCGTAGTGGCACGGGCCTCTGATTGGGCGAGCACCCTGAACACACGCCCTGTCCACATGACCGACAGTGATGGATCGGGAGTTTGATGGAAAATGGGTTCTCACATATGTAGCAGTGGGTGATCTTTTCATCCGGCACCCAGTAGGCAGGCCGTGCTGAGTCCTTCAACATACCTAGAGATGGGGAACAAGTGTACAATATTCCATATCACACTTTTATATACATAGGAGAAGACGGGAAAAACTATTTATATGTGTGGGGTACTTGTTGTGCACTATGTCACCAATGTATGTGTATATATATTGGACAAGTTTAGAATCACATGTACAATTGCACAAGGAAACTGATTTATGCCAGGATCGACTAGCCTACAAGTACAAGTTATTAGTGAAATTTTGCAAACATCTTAAAGGGGCACAATATACCAGTAGGTTGATGTTGTTGTTTTATTTTAATGCATTATTGTGTTTAACTCATTTGAATTCTATTATCAAAACAAAAAACACAGACCAATTAAAACAAGAGGGCCAAATGGCCCTGAATCGCTCACCTGTGATATACTGCACATTGGTATTGTGTTCATAAGGTTTTTCTAATATCTGACCTAGTGACCTAGTTATTGACTGCGGATGACCCAATATCGAACATGACCCAGATTTTATAGAGATGATCATTCTGACCAAGTTGCATTAACATTAGGCTAAAATTGTGACCTCTATTGTGTTCACAAGGTTTTTCTACTAATTGACCTATTGACCTAGTTATTGACGGTAAATGACCCAATATCGAACTTGACCTAGATTTTATAGAGATGATCATTCTGACCAAGTTACATTTAGATTAGGCTTAAGTTGTGACCTCTATTGTGTTCACAAGGTTTTTATACTAATTGACCTAGTGACCTAGTTATTGACCGCGAATGACCCAATATCGAACTTGACCTATATTTTTCTAGAGATGATCATTCTGACCAAGTTGAATTGAGTTAAGCCTAAAATTGTGACCTCTATTGTGTTCACAAGGTTTTTCTACTAATTGACCTAGTGACCTAGTTTTTGACCTGGGTTGACCCAATATGGAACTTGACCTAGCTTATGTTAAGATGATCATTCTGACCAAGTTTCATTCAGATAAGGCTAAAATTGTGACCTCTATTTTGTTCACAAGGTTTTTCTAATAATTGACCTAGTGACCTAGTTATTGACTGCGTATGACCCAATATCGAACTTGACCCAGATTTTATAGAGATGATCATTCTGACCAAGTTGCATTAAGATTAGCCTAAAATTGTGACCTCTATTGTGTTCACAAGGTTTTTGTACTAATTGACCTAGTGACCTAGTTATTGACCGCAGATGACCCAATATCGAACTTGACCTAGATTTTATAGAGATGATCATTCTGACCAAGTTGCATTGAGGTTAGGCTAAAATTGTGACCTCTATTGTGTTCACAAGGTTTTTGTACTAATTGACCTAGTGACCTAGTAATTGACCGTGAATGACCCAATATCAAACTTGACCTACATTTTATAGCGATGATCATTCTGACCAAGTTGCATTGAGATTAGGCTAAAATTGTGACCTCTATTGTGTTCGCAAGGTTTTTCTACTAATTGACCTACTGACCTAGTTTTTGACCCCAGATGACCCAATATCGAACTTGACCTAGATTTCATAGAGATGATCAGTCTGACCAAGTTTCATAAAGATTAGGTCAAAATTGTGACCTCTGTTGTGTTCACAAGGTTTTTCTAATAATTGACCTAGTGACCTAGTTATTGACTGCGGATGACCCAATATCGAACTTGACCTAGATATTATAGAGATGATTATTCTGACCAACTTGCATTGAGATTAGGCTAAAATTGTGACCTCTATTGTGTTCACAAGGTTTTTGTATTAATTGACCTAGTGACCTAGTTGTTGACCGCAGATGACCCAATATCGAACTTGATCTACATTTTATAGAGATGATCATTCTGACCAAGTTGCATTGAGATTAGGCTAAAATTGTGACCTCTATTGTGTTCACAAGGTTTTTCTACTAATTGACCTAGTGACCTAGTTTTTGACCTGGGTTGACCCAATATGGAACTTGACCTAGCTTATGTTAAGATGATCATTCTGACCAAGTTTCATTAAGATAAGGCTAAAATTGTGACCTCTATTTTGTTCACAAGGTTTTTCTAATAATTGACCTAGTGACCTAGTTATTGACTGCGTATGACCCAATATCGAACTTGACCCAGATTTTATAGAGATGATCATTCTGACCAAGTTGCATTAAGATTAGCCTAAAATTGTGACCTCTATTGTGTTCACAAGGTTTTTGTACTAATTGACCTAGTGACCTAGTTATTGACCACGGATGACCCAATATCGAACTTGACCTAGATTTTATAGAGATGATCATTCTGACCAAGTTGCATTGAGATTAGGCTAAAATTGTGACCTCTATTGTGTTCACAAGGTTTTTGTACTAATTGACCTAGTGACCTAGTTATTGACCGTGAATGACCCAATATCAAACTTGACCTACATTTTACAGCGATGATCATTCTGACCAATTTGCATTGAGATTAGGCTAAAATTGTGACCTCTATTGTGTTCACAAGGTTTTTCTACTAATTGACCTAGTGACCTAGTTATTGACCGCGGATGACCCAATATCGAACTTGACCTAGATTTTATAGAGATGATCATTCTGACCAAGTTGCATTGAGATTAGGCTAAAATTGTGACCTCTATTGTGTTCACAAGGTTTTTCTACTAATTGACCTAGTGACCTAGTTATTGACCGCGGATGACCCAATATCGAACTTGACCTAGATTTTATAGAGATGATCATTCTGACCAAGTTGCATTGAGATTAGGCTAAAATTGTGACCTCTAATGTGTTCACAAGGTATTTCTACTAATTGACCTACTGACCTAGTTTTTGACCCCAGATGACCCAATATCGAACTTGACCTAGATTTCATAGAGATGATCAGTCTGACCAAGTTTCATAAAGATTAGGTCAAAATTGTGACCTCTGTTGTGTTCACAAGGTTTTTCTAATAATTGACCTAGTGACCTAGTTATTGACTGCGGATGACCCAATATCGAACTTGACCTAGATTTTATAGAGATGATTATTCTGACCAAGTTGCATTGAGATTAGGCTAAAATTGTGACCTCTATTGTGTTCACAAGGTTTTTGTACTAATTGACCTAGTGACCTAGTTGTTGACCGCGGATGACCCAATATCGAACTTGACCTACATTTTATAGAGATGATCATTCTGACCAAGTTGCATTGAGATTAGGCTAAAATTGTGACCTCTATTGTGTTCACAAGGTTTTTCTACTAATTGACCTAGTGACCTTATTATTGACCGCGGATGACCCTATATCGAACTTGACCTAGATTTTATAGAGATGACCATTCTGACCAAGTTGCATTGAGATTAGGCTAAAATTGTGACCTCTATTGTGTTCACAAGGTTTTTCTACTAATTGACCTAGTGACCTAGTTTTTGACCCCAGATGACCCAATATCGAACTTGACCTAAATTTTATAGAGATGATCAGTCTGACCAAGTTTCATAAAGATTAGGTCAAAATTGTGACCTCTATTGTGTTCACAAGCAATTGTGAACGGACGGACGGTGGGATATTTAAAAAATAATTAGGCTTTATATATGTTTTTTTTTTTAATTATAGCTACATACCTACAAATTCCCCAGTGAAAAAAGTGCCAGAATATTGCCATTATTTTATCTCTACACAAATCATATGCTTTGCTCTGTTTTTATCATTAAAGTCAAATTGTTAATGTTAAACATAATGCATTGAGAGAAGAAGGGAAAATAACATCAACCTATATAGCGCCCCTTTAAACTTAGGGTACCCTCAACTTTTAAGTGTAAGTGAAGCTACAAGTACAAGTGATTCAACATTCACATCATGTTTTGCATCCCCTCTAATGATCTTTAATAAACATGTACAAATAAAAACTTACCCCTTTGAATCTTCAAATTTAAAACAGGATGTTTCGTTTCCATATAATAAAGTAAGTAAAAAACAAAGGATTCTGATAGCTGTCAAAATCATGTACATATAAGTGTAACAGTTGTTTTCTTTTAAAAAAAAACAATGATGTTTACAAATGTTACGAAAGCTATAATATAATGTTGATCACTGAACACTTATTACCTCTATGTAAACATGAAGTACTTCTGAAATATTACAAAATAGTGGAACAAGTAAAACCCACCAATAGGGTAGTTGATAGCACTGGCGACAGCGTCAATGGCAGTGGAGACAGTCTCCCCCACCTTCCTTGCTGTTACCTGCGTGTCGCTGCCTGTACTGGACGTCGAATCTGGTGGGATAGGAAAATATACATTGACATCTATGAAACATAAGAGTTTTAAGCTGAGCATACGTGTCAGCCTTTCAGTGAAAAGTGTTGATGGCCGTGGTAACAGATTCCCCAATCCTCCTGATCGTTACTGCCCGTACTGGAAATTGAAAATAGGTGTGTAACGAAAATATTAAAATGATATCATAACATCAACAGGTTGAAGTGGTTGTGTGACACGAGTTTATTGCCTTTCACCAAAGAGCGCTCATGGTGGTGGAGATAGATTCTCAATCCTTTCTCACTCGAAGTCGAATCTGGCATACTGCGGCCATATGGTAGGTAGAAAAATCAAGAAACTTTGCATGAGAACAGGTGTATGATTAAGGACAAAAAGAGAGTGAGTTTTGATAAAATCCCTGCAACTGCAATGGCAGCGATTTTTAAAATTGTTTTAGTTTTAGAGTAAGATTTTTAAATATTTTCCTTATACAAGTCTATGTAAAACAAGTGACTCCTGAGACGGGGCCAATTATAACCAGATGGGACGCAATTTGAACAAACTTTGTAGATATTGTCACTGTGTATTATTTAAATCTTGTAAAGATCAATCTTAATTTGGTACACAGTGAAGACCAACATCAAGGATTAGCAAATTATCTTACAAATCTTTAGCAATATCTAACCCTTGAGAGTCAACAAACCTTGATTGATTTTGTTAAAAGAGCAGTTTAAACAACATTATCATAATTACCTGATAGCATATTTATCAGATTTATGTGCTAGATTACAATAAAAAAATTTTAAAAAGCATTGACAAAGTTTTCAAAACAATGTTTACTGTGATATTTCACCTGACCCTGAACAACAATTGAGCACATGAATGGTCAAGGGCAACCAGTAACATTTCATGGCTGTAGGTCAAACTGTTTAGTTATTGTGCATACAAGACATGATCAATTAAACGACAAACCATCCAACAAAACTACGTAATGACTGACATTTGGAAACCTTTATGCCTTGTTTTTACACCAAAATACATACCAGTCATTTTGTTAATTTGGAAACACTCATCACACACGCGGACTGGTGATGTCCATCCTCTTTCCGGGACATGGCGTCGCTTGCTGGAACATTCATCACAAAAGCCCTTGCCACAAGCCCGACAATGGTGCTTCTGCTCCTCAGACAGGCGACGCTCACATTTGTTACATTTCTAAAACAAAAATAAATTATATACTATAACTGACTTTGACTCTGTGAAGTTAAATTTGCTTATTTTCAACATGTAAAATTTGAATGCAAAATTTTGTAAGTATGCATTAAAATACTGAAATTGTTTTTGTTTTTTACATTTCAATAAACATAAAACAATTGATTTTTTTAAATATAACCTTGATTTTGGCATTGGGCACCCAGTAAGGCGGGGCAATCTGGTCAGTCATCCAGTCAGCTACAGCCTTTGTGGGCTTGGAACCAACACTACTGATGGAGTCCGCCATATAACTAATCCCGTCGATCAACTTCCATGCCGCATTGTGCGTCCCTATATGGAACTTCTCACCCTATGATTCCAAATTACATATGACAACATATTGATAAGGTAATAAAGCAGTAGATACTAAATTTACAATTAGAAATAAATAATTATTCTTCCATTTAAAGATAATAGTGAAACCTGATTCACTTGTTTCTTCCCTCATTCTATAAATTTGAAGGTGATATGATAACGTAGCAACCAATGAAAATTTGTAACTTGCATTGCTGTAGACACGTAATGTTTTACATACCATTACAATGTATATATGGCAAAAAATCTAAACTGTTCAGTAGAGTGTATCAACTTACCTACGTCCAATTTTAACGCTTTTTTAAATATGACCAATAATACAAAGGTTACAATTTGCGAGGCCATTGTTTAGTTTTTCAGAAAACACTGGTATAATGTATATTTTGATAGATTTAAATTCGCATTCTCAATAATACACAACAAATCGGGTATTTTAAACCTTCACAAATTTTACCTCTGGCCAGACGTGAGCCACCTCCTCATGTATGACCTTCTCAACATCTGGATTACCGTACCAGAACTGGCGGCTCCGGTAGATTATCCCACAGTTACGACACTCCAGTATGTCCCTGTAAGTTAACAATCATAGGGATTGTGTGGTTTTTCAGTTGATCAAGGGGTAAAGCACTAGAGTTATTAAAGCCAGAGTTATAGGCCTTACTATATACATATCATGTGGAAATCGCCACCAATGAAATGTAATATAAATTTCATGAGAAATCTAAATTGAATGTTTTATTAGTTTTATGCAGCCAAAGGTTGACACATCCAGCCATCTGCACAACTGATTATTTTTTAGGATGAATCAATTATACTATTCACTATTATATTTTTACTGTTACCTATTCAAATTTGAGCCTAGATGAGTTGAGGATCAGTTGGCGATGACAATACCATGACCAATTTTCTTTCAACTTACTGTTTTACTTCTTAATGCATGTTAAAATTCAACACAGAGAGTTTTTTTAAAACTTACCCTGCCCAGACATATTTTGCCACTCCTATCCATGCGCTGTCCTTGGATGAAGATGTTTTGGGGACAACCCTGACTTGTTTACCATCTCGGTAGCATTTCTGTAACAGAGAGATACATTCAATTCCTTGACTTTCACACATTTAAGTCAGTAATATGAAAATCATTTTTACTCCATTTTCCCCTGCCTATTATATATTCTTCCATCTATAGTAAAATTTGGTACTCCATAACTGTATTCTTGAAGGGCTTAAACCATTTCTGTGATGGGTTTAGGGAGTGCTTTAGGCCCCCCGATTGGGGTCAAAGGGAGTGAAGCACCTTTTGAGGGCTGTTGTGACTTCAAATTTGAAGCAAACTCAAGTGTCAATATTAACAATACCGGTAAATAAAATAACAACTTAAAGCAACCAGTTAACTTTTTTAATATATGTTTGGTCCCGAAAGCCATTAGATTTGCAGAAATCCCTGTATCCGCGGACAAATCATATAATTGTATAAGCTGTATGTGACTGTACCTTACAGTAGTAGACCTTGTTTTCAAACTGGTGTTGGTATTTACACTTGGTTCCCTTCTCTGCAACGTGGTCCTCTTCCCCAACACTGTGGTTCATGCTCCGTGCACACCGTGTCCTTTTTAAGTATAAAGATACATGAACATGCTTCAATCTATTTGTTCAGGAATTCAAAGTAGGCTCCAGTTTGATAAAGAAAAACAGGGTAGAATGTTGGTCATGTTCAAAGCACACCATGTGGATTTGGTACTAATAGTGTATATAATATACAGGGCATGTACCAGTAGTTAGTTTGAAGAATTTAGCACTTCTCAAATGACCCAAACAGTACCTCATACACACTACAAATACTGATCCCAAGCTGTGTCTTCAACTAGCAACCATTATACACACCATTAAATCATATATAAAAATAAAATTACCAGTTCCAGAGTTAGCTTTTTTTTGTTAAGTCACATGAATAAAATCTCTGTTTTAGTGAAGAAAAGGTCATTAGTTAAAAGTCAGACTGTCTGTGGTATAAACTGGCAATCAGAACAACATATCTGTCCTTTATCTTATCAAATGTTTAAATACATCTTAAAAAACTTAGGCCACATTTTAGTAACAAAAATATCGTAAAATCACTTTTTTTTAATCAATATTTCTGTGTAATCACATCTTTTAATCAATATTTCTGTGTATGAGAAATATTCAAATGACACAATATTTAACAGCAAGTCTTGATCTTATGAAACTGTTTCATAAGGACGTTGATATGATGGCCCCAACATGCACACATACATACCCGCAAGATTGGCACCTGGCACTACACGTGAAGTACTGGTCCGGAAATGTCTCGTACGTGTGCTTCTCGATCTCACCACTGAACTTATCATTCAAAATCTGAAATAGTCATTGCTGTCATATATAAGGTCATGCCATTTATTCCATGTTCAGCAATTAGGAAGGTAGGTTTTCAGCCTTCAGAATGAAATAACAACACAAAACATTTGCCAAAACAAATTCAGCAAAGAAATATTAGTTTTGAGAGCTTAAAAGTTAAAATAACAATAATTTGAGTATAGTAATAGTAATAATTGATAAAGTTAGATATTTTTTGTTACACTTGTTTGCAAGATTAATTAATATCAAGTATTTAAACAGATACCTTTTCAGACTGCTGCAAAGAACATGGGTAATAAAATATCCAATATTTGATAAAATAAAACGGATGTGTTACCTGGAATGTGTGATAGACAATGCCAGGTTTTCTAGGAGACCGGATAGTGTTGTTGTTGAGTTGTTCCTGTACTGCGCGCCGCAGCTTGCTAAAATCTGTGAGCTGGTCCCGAGCTGTCCTCGTACCCACGTATTTCAGGTCACTGAAGTCAAGTGAACAGTCTAACTCCTTAAATCTCTCCCGCAGTGTAGTCTCTGCTCCCTCTCCTAGATAGGATATAACAACATAAACTGACCACAATCTCTCTTATTTGGAAATACATTCTACGTCAATAATACGAACAAAACCATCATCAACCATGTTCACAAATTCATATCCCAAAGAGATTCTCCTAAATTATGCGAGGTCTATTCAGGATACACCTTCATTCGAGTAAAGATCAATCCAGACCACTTAAACCATCATTTCTCTTCTATTATTCCTACTCATTAATGTATTTTTAACTTTCTCCTCGTTTCCCTACTATCTACCATTCAACTTTGAAACAGGAACAATTAGTTATTTTATTATTACCATAAGCTTAAATATTTAAAATACTTATGAAGTTACATTTCATAATTTCTGCAGTGACATTTTCAAATTCAAATTTTGTTTATACTTCAAACACTATTTATTTCACCAAATAAGGAATGGAGCACTTGAGGTACTATTGTTATCATTCAACTTTCTCCTCAATCCTTACGATGATATATGCATAACATGTGTTATTTCAATGTATTTTCATAAATTAATTAATACTTAAGGAGTTATTAAAGCTAACATTAACTGATTTATTTCTCCCAAAGGAATAAATAAAGCAACACATGTCACTGTATGTTGGCCTGATATCTTCACATAACGCCTAAAATCAGCCTATCACTCATACCATCTGACCATGTTCAGAAAGAAACAAATGACATTGAAATATTAATTCAAACTTTGATCACTACAACAAATTACTTTATATTTGCTAGAAATTGTTCACATCTTAAAACATGTATCATAAATGCACTCCCAAGTGAATTATTAAATTCATGTTTGTGATTAAGAAAACAGAAGTAGTTCACTATACATTACCTGACTTTCCTATTATATTAGTATTTTGTGTTTCATGGAAGATGACCACAGCTGGGCTAAGGTTACTGACATCAAGTGACATCTTATTCCTCTTTGTCACAGCTCTCAGCTCCTCAGTAAAGTGCTTGCTGTATGCCTTGGATGCATCACTGAGAAAGTAGAACATGTCATTATGAAGTCTCTCTGCTCTCGTCCTATAGATGACCACATCAGAAACCGCCAGTAATTTCAGAAGCAAGCGGGTCCTCTGGTTCTGGTTTGTTGTTACACCAAGCAAACCTTCAGTGTCAACAATGATAGCATTGTTGTCTTTGTCAAAGGATGCCCAAACTCCGACTGTACACGAGGCTTGATGAGCTGAGGTCTTAAAGACTTGTTTTCCCCCAAAGAATGTGTGGTTCAGTGTATGAGACTTTCCATCGCCTGTGTTCCCAAATATGGAAACAACTTTCAAAAGATCATCCCTATCACATTTTAGTTTGTGTACAAAGTCATCTTCATCTGTTAACTGAAATGACCCAAAACAAAATGATTGTAAAATTATGTTGATTTTTCACATAGAAATAAGAATATTCTAACAACTTAACATCAGGCAACGAGAAAGTTAACCCATGTATACCTGTGATGCTGACAAGAAAAAACCCATTAAATTTAAATTTGAATAGCATGAAATTAAATTGATAATGAAAATTAAGTTACTGCAATATTACCAATAAGGCTATATTTTTAATACTTGTATAAATATTATTTTATGTTTCATTAATTCATTGAAGAAGCAACAACAGCTATGAAGTTTCACCTGAAGACATTCTTGTTCGTCCACTAGTAAGAAACTTTCACAATCCAGGTAACGGTCATCGATCTGGCTCTCTTCCAGAGCTCTTGTCAATGCAAACATGTCAGAGTTGGTCTGTGCCGACTCCGGTAGTATATCTGGTATACTGGTCTGACTTGTGTCAGAATGAAAACTGTTGTATGACATCATGCTTTCAAAGCTTTCTGAAACCTGTGGACAAGACAGAAATGTCAAAGAATCATCATCTGCTTCTAAAGGCGAAATAGGTTTTATTGCCTCAGGGGTGGATTCTGATTGCCTATGCTTGAATTCCTTGAATGTGTATTTTCTGTGAGTTTTTCTGCTATCTTTATGATAAATGTCAAAACACTGGAAACAGAAATTTCTTTCACAGTTGTCACAATGGAGATCTGCAAAATTTCTGTCTTCACAGTCAAGATTGTTAAGTAGGGATGCTATCTGACACAATTCTTCGTATGGTGGAAGCTCAATCTGCTGTCTATCATGGAAACTAAACTCAAGTTTCGATTTATGTAAAGATGAATCGCAGTTCTCACATTGGTTCGTTTTGCACTGGGAGCAAACAAATACAGCAAAAGCACCTTCTGTCAAGCAACAGAACTTTTCATCGCAATACTTTTTTGATGATCTTGTCCTATATTTTCGTCGATGTGCAGATGCCATAGTGTCATTTTTCTTGATTAAAAATCGTCATATCACTCCTCCATTGTTTTGATTGTCATTTCCGTAAATAAACCAAAACAGACCCGGATGTAAACAAAAAGGGAGATAACCGTTACATAAAAGTAATAAATCACAACGTCCGTAAATGTACACAATCCCATATTTTTTTATTTCATTATGGATTGAAATTATGATGATTTAATCATTATGATTATCTTTGTTAATGAGATCAATATAAAACTCCCCGTTATAATCTGTTGAAATGAATTATACAATATGAAATTCAGCCCAAACGCTGATCTGTCGTACTTATCCCAAATACACGCGCAAGTCATACATGATTCAATTTGCCTAAAGTGCAAACACGAATAGGATCAAGCAAGACTGCGTTTTTTGGGGGCTATTTGACCAATTTTAAAATGTGAGTGGGGGCTATTTGATCAAAATGGGGGCTATTTGACTAGTAACCTGGTGAAGACCTATGTCCCCGGTACGATTTTGGTACGGGAATTACACCGAATTACGGACACTACGGACCATGGACATTACGGACCAGACATTACGGACCAGATTTAGGGACACTACGGACCAGATTTAGGGACGTTACGGACCAGATTTAGGGACATTACGGACCATCTTCGGAATCTTACGGACCATGAATTAAACTCTTGTTTTAAATTATTCACTCATTAGTTTTTAATTTGTTAATAAATACTTGAATATGAGTGCTCAGTATGACGTTATATCTTCCATAAAACTGTGAAAAATCCCATTAAGTTCGAATAGATCAATGGTTCAATATAAAATCTTGTGAAATTCCAAAAGGTGTTAAAGACCTATGCATTTATAACAATTATGTGAAAAATAATGAACGCAATTTGAAAGATCGGCAGATAAATCAGTTAAAAGCAACAGAAGAAATATTTTCCAAAACAGTTTATTTCCCAAAATAAATCGAGCAGAAATATTTTCCAAAACAGTTTATTTACCAAAATAAATCGAGCACATATAAGAACATTATCAGTGTTTACATGAATCACGAATAAACAACACATGTCACCAAAAGCCACATTCATATTTAATTTTTCACACAGGCCCATAAAGTCTCGCACATGCTTTGAGCAGACTGCTTGTATTCAACTCGTTTGCAGAATACTCCACCCAAAGCTTCATTTCATGCGCCCAAAGTTTATTTCAGAAATCAATCGATCACATATGAAAACATTCATATTCACATTTACAATTATAAGATAAACACATATTTCGTTCATTATTATTCAAATTATTATAATACTTTATAAAGAATACATTGATGTTTAACATTGGAATTTCATGGGATTTTTCAGTTACATTAAAGATAATTGTCATACTGAGCACTAATATTCAAGTATTTATTAACAAATTTAAGACCAATGAGTGAATAAATTAAAAAAAAAACAAATGTTTAAAAACATTATAAATGATGGTCCGTAAGTTTCTGAAGATGGTCCGTAATGTCCCTAAATCTGGTCCGTAGTGTCCATGGTCCGTAGTGTCTGTGACCCATTACACCTGTCTACATATTCGCGTACAAAAGAATGGTCGGTGTCTATTTTTTTACCATGGCTGTTGAAATCAAATTGCAGGGCCATTTCTTATTTCACCGAGATTTTAATTTTTAGAATGATTTTGGTGCAAAAGGGTTACAAAATATATGATAGGTCGGACTAAATACACAGGGGAAAAAAAATAAGGCACCGGCGTCCTGATCTACAAAGTGGACACCCCAACAAGTTTTAACACATTCAAGATGGCGTCCATTACAGTGTTCTAATTAGGTAAATTTCTACATTATTTTTCATTTTTTCATCTCTACTTTGAACTATCTTGATTTAACATTTTAATTTTTGGTAACACAAAGTCACCATCTACCATATCTCATTGATGAAAACTTTGGAAAACTGTTTGATTTTAAACCCAGGACAAGTTTTGTTATGATTTTTTTCGGGTCGTTTATTTTTTATTGTTTCGTTTGTAGAGACGAAACAATTGTGTCAAATACAACGGACGGTTTGATGCGATAGATGGTTTCTAGAACCCGTGAATATTCATAAATCATGGCTGACACGAGTACCAGGCGGCGTGTGAAGTTGTACATGCTGAATGAAGATAGGCAATGGGATGACAGAGGCACCGGTCATGTGTCATCTGCATATGTGGAAAGATTGAAAGGAATGTCTCTCCTAGTTCGATCAGAGACTGATGGTTGGTAGTTTCTTAATGAATTAAAATTATTTTCTATAACACAAAAACAACTGCTGTCAGAATTTGACTCAAACATATCCCTGTCTGGAAAGCAGAACAGCAATATCAAGTTATGACAGTTTTTAAGCAAATAATAGGATTACAGTTGTGTTGATAGGGTGGCATTGTTCCTTCTGATAGCTCTAAGCATCTTCCTGTTTTACATGGTCTGCATTGCACTGATTTTGAGACTTGCATAATTGTCTCCATAATTACTTGTAATGCCTTATGCAGTCTGTTTCGGAAGAAAATTTCTTCCAAGAAATGAAACTTTTGAAGTGATTAATATAAATTCCTGTATGATTTTATTACAGTTCAATGACATAAATTATTTTATTTATTACGGAGTCATGCTGTTCACTTTTTAAACACAGTAGTCGTTAGCACTAGTAATAATGAGAAGGCAAAGTTTACCCTACACAACATAAACTGCATAAGATTAATATGATAATGACTTCACTCTTTTGTTCAATGACATTGAGAGCGTTATTAATTTATCATTAAAGACGTAGAAGGAAGTTTTCAAAACATGGTGTATATATATATATGTGTGTAATATGGTTGAGTGATGAATGGTGTTAATCTAACATACTTTGAAAAAACAACAGTTTTTGCAATTTCAAGCTTCAATTATTTTCCTTAAAATACTGCAGTATATTTGATTTGTTCTTTGGCTTGAGAGAAGAGACTTCTAGCCTTATATTTTGGATGAAAAATAGCTTTTAAAAAAATATCTTTATGAAGAAAGCAATTTCTAAGGAAATGGAAGACGTCACGCTACTTAGAAATAATGTCTAAAGGGATGTAATTTTCCATTTGTTCATTCAGGAATCAAGCTAGAGAAAGACTTGGGAGAAGAACAGGGTTAGTATTTAGCTATATTATGCACTCACATATTTTTGCGAATAACGGTCCTAAATTTTACCTACGGATCCAGATTAACCATGGGAAAACCCAAAACATGCTTCGATAGAATGGGTTAACTTATTACTAACTGAAGCATTCCAATGTCAATGACAAATGGAACCTTACTACGATCATGTCTACTCTCAGTGCGCCCTTAAATATTAAAAATGTTTCTGGTAAGCAAATAGCCCAGTTTCACAATCAAGTGCTCTGTTTTTGATAAAATGAGATTTTACTTGGGGAAGTTGTGCAATGCAGAGCTTGAACAAAGGTCACTTGCAATATTCAAATTTCTTTCACATTTTGCGAGTCCTAACTTGAATCCTAAAGATGACTTACTGCGGCTGAATTGTAGAGAAATTGTTATTTTAAGCTAACATAGTCTTAGATTTTCTGGGAATAAAATAAAAGAAAAAAATGATAGCTATAAATCTCCCTATTCCCTGTTTCTAAGGTCTAGCTTGATCCCTGATTTATCAAGATATAATTAAATAGTACATTTTTCTTCAGGATCATTGCTGCTTGAGTCCAGAATATTGCCAGACACTGCCTACCAAAAGCAACAGGTACAAGCTACTGATGGGCTAAACTTTAAAAAATGGAGTCTTTGGGTGCACAAAAAATTATATATTTTATTCTCTAAATATCTAAACCAAGTGTCAATGTTACAAGAAGTCATAATTTCAACTATATGAATACTCCTTTATGAAGTTGGCATGTCGTAATAGTTGGACTATAGTGGAAAGAATTGTAAATCAAGGTACTTAAATATCGGTATTCCAGAGAAAATCCAAATTAATATGTTTTACATGAACTCAAGGATGCCAATTAAATAAAAAAAGCTAAGCTATTGTGACCCCCCCCCCCCCCATCATTACCACACACCCCTGTGTCTATTGTGTGTGGTAAACATCTCAAATATCTCATTTTACAGTATGGTACCAGTTCTAAAGTGGGTTCATATACTCATACTTTTCAGGAGACACTGATCGTGTGGTCGGAAGGAGAAAACTACGACCTAGCTCTCAGTTTCCAAGAAAAGACCGGATGTGATGAAATCTGGGAAAAAATCTGCAATGTACGATATACCTATACAACTTATATTATATTCTTACAAAATCAGATACCCAAGATTCTTGTTAGTATATTGGTGTAGGTGTCGACCTACATGTAGTAATTTATTTACGTATCACTATTGAAAATTTCTTGTTGGACACCAGTACTGCTAGCTACACAGAAAACAGACTTCAGAGAGATTCCTTTTGGCTTAATGCTCTCTTCACTATCAACCTAAACAAATAGTTTAAACTAAACTGAATGTTACGGAAATTGGAAGATGAACAGCAGTGAACAAAATTTGCATTAGCCTTAAGTTAAAAATGTAGTAATAATGTTTAGGGCTAGTAGAAAGTCTTAAAATTCCTTTGATTACTGCAAAGTCAGCATTAAATATTTATCTTATTTTAACATGAAAATCTGAATTTCTTAAACTGAAAAAGTGATCTGTAGACAAACTGTGCAAATTATAATGAGGCCATGTAATGTTCTTTCAGGTTCAAGGGAAGGACCCGTCTGTGGAGATTACCCAGGATATTATTGAGGAATCTGAAGATGAGCGGTTCGAAGAGATGCCAGAAGTTGCCCACCCCATCGATTTGCCAACATGTGATCTTGGCAAACTGGCCGAGATCTCTGAACTGTTCAGCAGTGTGCTGGGTTCGCCGGTGCGGAGAGAAAAACTCGCCACCGCTGTTGAACAGGATGGATACATTCGCAAACTTCTGGACCTCTTTCATATGTGCGAGGATTTAGAAAATATACATGGCCTTCATTATTTATATGACATAGTGAAAAGTTTGTTTCTGTTGAACAAAAATGTACTGTTTGATATAATGTTTCAAGAGGATACAATATTTGACATAATCGGTGTGCTAGAATTTGACCCATCACATATGACTCCTGTAAAACATAGGGAGTTTCTACAAAAGTCTGCCAAATTTAAGGAAGTGATACCATTCTCAAATCAGGAACTAGTGAATAAGATACATCAGACATTTCGAGTACAGTATATTCAAGATGTGATACTTCCCACCCCCTCTGTGTTTGATGAAAACATGATGTCTTCTCTCACCTCTTTTATCTACTTCAACAAAGTGGAAATTGTTAGTATGGTACAGGTAAGTTGTTGACTGTGCTTTCCCAACATTTACAGGAAACTTCTTTCTTCCTGATATCAGGTATGAATTATAAATCATACCTAAGTTGTAAAATTATCTACTGTGATGGATTTTCTGAGATACTATGCACCATTTGGTCGAAATTAGCACAAGCCATCAATCCTGCTTTTACTTCTGCAGTGCTTTCCAGCTTGAACCACTAGTTGATTTCATAAAACATTTTACACATCACTTCATATTTTTAGGATGATGAGAAGTTCCTATTGCAGCTGTTTGCTAGCATCACATCTGAGAAGAAGGATGAAGATGCACGGAGGGACCTGGTCCTCTTCCTCAAGGAGTTCTGTACATTTTCACAGATCCTACAACCACAGAGCAAGGAGTCCTTCTTTAAGGTTGGTCTCTTGATTTAGGCATCATTTGGGAAAAATAAAATATGGCATTATTGTGTTGACTGTTAGTTTTAAAAGACTGAAAACTTATCATATATAGTTTCTTTCCCCGTAATTTTGCGAATTTATTTTTACATGACCCACAGAAATTAACCAGTCCAAACCTATTAAAGAACATTAACTATTAGTTTTAACAATAACTTTTATGAATGTACAAGACAAATAATATATATTCCAACATTAGATATGGCATCAAGGCAAAAGTTCTGATACTGAGCGTAAAATAAAAATATAACAAATTATTTTGTAAGGTCATTGCTAGACATGATGATAATAATTAGGAAGTCAAATTGATCTGTATTAATATTTGTATTTGATCTATTATTGCTTTAATTATAAATGGCTTGGATCTGTAATTTCAGACACTATCAGGGTTTGGCGTGTTACCGGCTATCGAGTTTATTCTGCAGCAAGATGATGCCAAGATGAAGTGCGCTGCTATCGATATATTCTCATATGTCGTAGATTTCAGTCCGTCCATGGTCCGAGAGTTCATTGTTAAAGAGGGCCAATCACAAGATGATGTAAGAAGTTTGTTCTTTTTCTTTCTCAAAAAAAATAATTATTGTCTCAAGCATTTACTAGAACTGAAGCATTCATGATATTATAGTAGTGTCTGTTGATAATGGTTTATGTTATTAGTTCAAATTAAAGTAGTCCAAATTAAATTTAGTCTGTGAAATGTCATAGGACACAGCTACCAGTAAGGCCTGTTATTTGTTATCTTGGCTGAATAAGTTTAAATACATGATCCAAAAGGCTTCCAGGGGGCATTGTATGATATAAAACTTATGAGGTACATGTAACATTCAACCCAAATAGTAAGTTGACAAATCATAAAGTTGTGGTATCTAAGTTTTGTGTATTGTATGATGATTAACTTTTCTATGTTTTGCTTACAAATATGAATGATGCAACATTTAACTGTTGTGTGTTTTTTTTTCAGGATGACCTTCTAATCAACCTAGTCATTGAACAAATGATCAACGACCCTGATCCAGAAATGGGAGGGGCAGTACAGTTGATGGGCATCATACGTCTGTTGATTGACCCAGAGAACATGATCGCTGTCCTAACAGTTAGTATGCTTAGACATAATAAGTTATGATAAAATAACCAGTACAGTTGGTGGGCATCATCTGTCTTCTATATCTTGCATAAATGATGGTCCAGATGACATATTTTTGGACGACTGATTTGCGAAAATGTACCTAAAAGCCAAATGTATGCAAAACGTTTCTCTTTTCGCTGATTATTTGCCTAAGCCGTAGTAAGTCGTTCCCAATGATATTTGACGTCACAAAAAATCGACAAAAGTATGCCATTTTAAATATGTAATCATGATGTTGATTAGCGGAGAAAATGAGTAAATATGATGCATCTGTAATTGTATTTATTGATTGGTACTTGGTTTGCAACAAGGCACAATCAAAATCGTCAGCACTCAATATGCTTCGGCTTCGGTGTCATTTTTTTTCGTACAGGCAAATAATTTTTCAGACAGGGTAAACTTTCCAGCATGCCTGTCCGATGGACATGCAGATATTTTACAATTTCAGGAAGACTGAGAGTTGTTCAGAGTTGTTCATGGTTTAATTCTGTCTTGTTGGCTTTTGAACCGAAGAGTCACAAGACTCATACTACAAGGCATGAATCCTCGTCAAATATTAGTGGTCTTGGACAACTGGTTATTTCACAGACTGCCTAAAGATATGGCTAGTTACATCTGCAGTATTTAAGGCCTGTACCTATTTTAGGGGCTGCTCAGTGCAAAACTAAAAGGAATAATGACACCTGTCAAATTAGCCTGTGTTTCAAAATTAACTGCTTAAAAAATATATCTACATTATTCAAACACAGAACTCAAGTGTCTGAAAACAATTTCTCTAGAAATTATGGTTTCCTTTTGTCATTCTCACTTTAAAAGCTGAATCATTTCAGTGTTACTTTTTTATTGAAAATGGGATCAAAATAATGCCCTGTTCACAATTTAAAAAAGAATGCTTTATTCACACAAAAAAGACACAAAATTCACAATCCATAAAATTATATATATATTTTTATCTCAACTCATAACAAGTAATCAAGTGCCATTGCTTAGTTTCTTTGTTTGAATTATTCTGTTGTAAATTCCCAATTTTAGGCATTTTGTTGCTATTTTCACTCTTCTAGGGGCTAGTGATGTTCCGATGATCGATTATCGAAAGTCGATTGGTTGGGCCTGAAATCGGCGACAATCGATAGTATTTAGTTATAATCGATTATCGAAAAAAAAAAAAAAATAAATAAATATATATATTAGTTAGTGTTCAGATGTTATTTTTAACAAAATGGCTGATGAAAGCCACAATGAGCAAGTAAATGAACTATTTTTTATACAACAACACTTAATAACTTCAATCATAGACATAAGGTATATGCATATAATGATTAAGAGTTTAATACTGTACATGAATAAAACTACAACTCCGGTACTATCTAGTATTTTAAAAATCGATTGTACTATCGATAATCGGTTACTTGAGTGGAACCGATCATCGATAATAAAATTGCAACCGATTCCCAACACTACTAAGGGCCCTTGTCACATTAAAAAAAGGTGGGAAAAAATCATTTAAACATTGCTTTATTCTGCAACATTTACATTTCAGAAAACAGAAAAGACTGAGTTCTTGAGTTTCTTCTACAAGCACAGTATGCACGTGTTGACGGCTCCTTTGTTTGCAGTTACAGCAGAGGATAAGCCAAGTAAAGGTAAATTTAGCAATTATAGAAAACATAATTATAACGTTTAAATACAATGACAGTTGATGGTCTAGTGACATAGATAACAGTTTTAATATCAATATGGGATACTACCCTTCATCTCTTAAAAAGCATCCAGGACTAGTATCTATATAGAAAATGGTTGAATGTAATTCTGCTTGTTAAAATATATTTGTAGGAAGTATAAATATTATGGGGAAAGTTCATATTAGACCAGGCTAAAATTATTTAAAAAATCATCAAGGATCATTGATATGGAAGGAATTGTCTTTAACATTTCTCACTTCTGTGCAATGAAGTATTATGGAAGTGACTGAATTGAAATAAGTCCTATGAAATGTTTTCCATTCTGTAATTTCAGATGACTTTCAGACAGCTCAGTTACTGAGCCTGATTCTGGAATTGCTGTCATTCTGTGTGGAGCATCACACATACAATATCAAAAACTACATCATCAGCAAAGACCTTCTACGCCGAGTCCTTGTGCTTCTCAGGTCACGACACACATTCTTGTTGCTATGTAAGTTCTGAGTTTGTTTTTAATGTTAGTTAGTTACCCTGTTTTAGCTTGCCTGTTCTTCCAAGAAGGAAAAGTTGATGTACTGTCATCGTTTGTGTCACTGCCTTGAACTTGTTTAAACATGCCTATGATTTTAAGGATATGTATATATTGAAACAATTTGATTCGCCATTCAGATTTAAATACATATATACAAGTGATGCGTGTATGATACAGGATCCACAGTCTAGTTTACTATGATAATGTTAATTTGTATAGCTAGGTCCGTCATTGTGGCTTAAACCTTTTGAGTTGTTCTGCTTGATTAAATGAGAAATACCATTTATATAGAATTCATTAATTAAATCATCTCATCCACTCTTTGTGGTTTAAAAATGGTCTGTTCTTAATATATGTAGGTCAAAAGAATGTGGTATTGTAATTTTATCTTATTTTTACCATGATCTCATCTTCATTATAATTATTTGACATGATTATTTTCCAAATCAATAAGGTACAGGTGGTTAAAAAAGAAAAATCACTGGTTTTCGCCTCCTTTCAGTTCTCATGAATGGTTCAATAACTTTATTATTAATATAATTTATGCTTTATCATACCTATTAAATGAACTTAGCATTGTAAGTGTAATTATTGTCGGTATGCATTCAAAATCTTTGTTGCATGATATTTCGATAAAACTTAAAACTTTGTACTTTAAGCGTGTCTCATGGTTATATTTTGTAAAGATGAAAAGTATGAGATATATCATATGCTCAAGTAAAGATCATTAAAAGTGATTACATGAAATCTGATCCATACACTGTGTATGTTTGTCATTGTATGATATTGCATGAAGAAAGCAATTGAATATGCGCAGCCTTGGTCATTAATTAGCTAGCATGGTCAAAATTCATTGAATTTACCAAACATAAAAGATCATCAAACAAAAAGAAATATTTCAAAAACATGTATATGTAAACATCTAAGAGATAGGGTTAGGAACTTATTTGTTGTTTTAAAAGATTATCTGATCATTGATTAAAATCATTGATCTTATTGTACCTGTCACTCATTAATGCTTTGTGACTTTGTTTCAGGTGCCTTACGATTTATGAGGAAAATAATTGGACTGAAAGAGGAATTCTACAATAGATATATAATCAAAGGGAACTTGTTTAAGCCGGTCGTTGAGGCATTTAAAGTCAATGGCAATAAATACAATCTTCTAAACTCTGCCATGATTGAGCTGTTTGAGTATGTTCGCCTGGTAAGTTTTAAAGTTGATATGTGCAACCATATGTTATCATGAATATCTTTCCAGATAGTTTTTGTCAAAGAACATGAAACCCACACGAAGTCAAATTATGCAATTGGAACTTTTTTCTAAAACAATGATGTTTAAATTAGCCAGGAAATACATGACATCTTTGAATTTTTGAGTATTTACGTTTTCTGCACCATTTTATTTTATGGAAGAAATGTTAAAAGGTTTGAAAGGTGACCTGTAAGATACGAATAGTACCAAGAGAGACCAATATATTTTAAAACTTGAAAAAAGTTTTAGTTAACGCTGTCTTGGTTTGACCGAGACTGCTTATTGACAGCACTGGCTAATTAATATATGCACTATAACATGTCTAAGGTTGTTGAAATAACGTCCTAGTAACCAGTAAAAAATCATAATTTGTAACTTGTTTCCTGTCATGCTCTTTGTACTGATTTTGTTTTGGAAATTAAATGTGTATTTAAATTGTATTGTATCTTTTAGGAGGGCATAAAGTCATTATGCAACCACATAGTGGAGACACACATGACCGACCTAGAACACGTGGACTATGTGAACACATTTGACTCGCTCAAGGCCACGTACGAGCAGGACCGCGTGAAAGACAAGACGGCCGGCTTTGAGGGGTATGTCATGTATGTACATCACTACATTTTCTTCCATTTTATATCATTCATATATATAACCCATACATTATTCATAAACTGGATTCTCTGATATATTTGATTTGTCACAGATTTTTTGTCTGAAAGTTGCAAGCCTCGATTTGATGTAGGGTGACTCGCAAATGCAGTTGAAATGTATGAAATACACTGAAATCTTGATAACTTACTAATGTTACTTTTCTCAAATAATTGACTCCCAAAAAATTTGTGATGCCACATTAAACACTTCATTTTTTAAGTTTCAAATAAACGTGTAGCCCCTAGTGATGTAAAATTGCCTATTTAAAGGAATTCTGTACTCATTTTAGACTACAATGTACATTATATTCTAAATAAATGATTTCAATGACAGAAAAACTAATACATACACATGTTAAACTCGTTGAAAAATATGTTACAGTAATGCAGCTCTATCACTGCGGAACAACCGATTTCGGCGTGACCCGCGTGCGATGGATGATGATGAAGAAATGTGGTTTGACCAGGATGACGATGGTGATGATGGCGAGAACATTGTGCCAATGTCAGACGTTATCAGGAGCTCAGACATGGAGCTCAGTAAACTAATTGCTGAACCAAGACGAACAGGTACTGTTATATTCTTATTAGAGCAGTTTTATTTTTAAACATCTAGTCAAAAGTGAATACCAGTAAATAGCTCTATGTTGCATAATTTTGACTTAATAAATAACTTAATACTCTAGTTACAGATTACAAGTTCAAGTTTATTCAGTAAACTCCTATACATGTATGTTGGAAAGAGCATTACATTAAACATATCAAGTGATTTTTGTTTAAAATAATTAAACTGCGTGATAAGTCTAAAAAAAGGGAAAATAATTGTGGTAAGTCCCAAAAAAGGAAAAAAAGCATGATAATTTCCAAAAAGGGAGAATAATTGCGATAAGTCCCAAAAAAGGTAAAATAAGCGTGATAAGTCCCTAAAAAGTGGTGATAAGTCCAAAAAAGTGGGGAAAATAAACCCAAAAAAGTTATTTGATTTATTTTTTACAGATATTAATGATTTAATTTTCCGTTTCTGATGTTATTATTGTCAAGTTTGCTTTGCAGTAAGCGAGACATAGTTGTCAAGTGGTGGATTCGTGTATGTTCGTGTTTCGTCCATCCAGACTGAACTTTGTCCAGGCTGTATCTTGACCATGCATTAGGCCACACCAAATTAATGTTTAGTTCCTCGGATTTTTGCCAAAAAAATTGAGCGAGCGAACGAAAAAAACAACAACATTTTTTTGTCAGTTTTCATAAAAACCGAAGCGAGCGAAGAGCGAAAAATATATTTTTCCTTATATCCAAAGATTGTTCAAAATAATTGCCATTAAACCCATTTTAATGCCATCTTGAACTGAACCTCTAATGGACATTGGGAAAATGTCGGAAAACATACTATTTATTCATCCGTGTTTAGTACAAACATTATATAGATGAATCTAATTTCTTATATAACATAGACTAAATTTTGTATTTATTATCACAGGAAATGCAGTGACATGTGCTTATTAAATCAAAAAGAACATGGGTATTTTTCAGAGTACTTTTTTTGATTATTTAGATGTTTTTATGCACCAGCCAATTGTATATGCCCCCCCCCCCCCCCCCCCCCCCCCCCCCCCCCAAGTCCGGAATAGTGGGGACTTTGACTTCCGGTCTCTCAAAACCCGGGTAAAATACCCGACCTGCAGGGACACACTGCTGGTAAAATCCCTGCCAAATGGCCCCGCAACCCCGAATACCTGTGTGAGGCCCATTCCAGACTATTTTCAATATGAAGACGAAACCACATTCACTAGGCACTGCTGGGCCACCTGAAAGGTAAAAACACAGCCAATTGTCTCTGCTGTCCCCGGTATACCCCTGGAACAAGTGCGAGGGGTGGGCGGGGCAGTGGTTACAATTGACAAGTGCATTACAATCCCGGATTATGCTGCAAATAAAAACAAAATATAAGGTGATAAACTTAGACTTACTTAAGTTGAGGTATATCCAGACCAGTGTTTATATCGTTATTTGTGAAAAGATATTTGTTCAAAACTGTTGTTTTGTCAGAATTTGATCAAAAATGAGCTCGATACTTCAATTTGGACCAAACAATGACTCATGTTCCAGTTAAGTTGAACCTGTCATCTTCGTAACGAGGTAAAATTTTGGTCCCTTGTATTATGACTTGAATAAAATAGTACTAAGTTGATCATTCCGATTTCCATTCAAAACGAGTCACTAATTACGCAATATAATCTCTACATGTCTCGGATACACATGCTTTATTGCATAATGATTGCTTTAAATAATGATCCTTTAGTGCATGAGACGATCAACAATGACTTCAAGCATGCTCAAAACATATTTATTGTCAAAAATAAGATTTAATTTCCAAACTTTGAACCACATTGTTTATACCGGAAGCTGCCATTTTGATTGAATTTATTGAAACCCATGCTAAACCGATCGATATACAGTATAAGAACACTATGCATCGGTAACTTCCCTTTACAAAAACACGAAAACTAGCGTAGAAAAATTATACTTGATTATTTTTAGCCTTTTAGTAAATTATTACCAGAAAAAAATCTGCTTGGCAAAATGGAGGTGCGGGCGCACAAAAAAAATATAATTTCTTTTTTTACATTTTCAAAAAAATAGGAGCGGTAAATCCGCGGAACGAAATATCAATTTGGTGTGGCCTTATGGGATTTTCCATAGCAGTTGACAAGCTTTTAAATAAATTGTCCAACTTGCTCTAATTCTTGTGAGTTATATAAATACTGAGAAAGTCATTCATATACTGCTGGGGGGGGGCAATAAACAAAATAGAATAGTTGGAAAATGGATAGGGTCAGTTGGGTGACCAGAACAAACTGGTCAATTCTACAATTTTGGCAGTGTTTTACCAAGATTCAAATTCATAAGTTCTATAAACAATTAATAATTCACAAATTGGCTTGAAGGGGACACCGACAGTGGTGTACCATTCATTCAAAAACAGACAGTTTCTGCTTCACTCTATTTTTTTAAACATGTTTTTTGGGGGAATTTGTGACTGCCAAACATTAATAAGTCCACATGTGATCAAAATATTTTTCTTCTTTTTTTAATCCATTTCAAGTTTTTAGCTCTTACATTTGCAGAATACATGAATCTACTCAATATGACATTTAATACTGAAACTGAGAGTTTATTACAAGATGGACCAATCAAATAGACAGCTCACCAGTAATTGACAATACGCTTATCTATATGCAAAGGCTGACACTCATTTCACCATATATCATAAAGGTGGGTGTTCTACTTATGGCATTTAATATATAGTTAAGGAATTTCAATTAAATGTTTTCCAGTACATAACTATAACCAAATGTCCAACATTCACAACCATAAAAAATGATCATGTTTAAAAAAAAAAAATGTTAAACAAAATTTAATTGTCAGTGAAACATAAATATTTTGCCTTTTTAAACAGACAAAACATTGCCTTTGGTGCCTGTTTGTGAATATAGTCTTTGGTTTTGCAGAACGAACCACTTCCAGCGTGAATAAAACCTAAATATTTATATTCTGTAACTATAATTTATTGTATCATAACATAAAGAAAATGTATAATACCATAATTTACTCTCTAGAGTCTAAAGAATACAACCACCTTAGTTTTTGATGTACCCAGACGTTAGTTAGTTTCAAATTACTAAATTGCCATTGATGGAGTTGAATCATGTGAGTAAAAATCCATTTACAGCCTTTGAAACTAACTCTCTGCCTCAATAGTTTATTGTAAAAAATGCATTTAACAGACAGGACATGTTGTCGCCATATGGCTCCCTGCCAATTATCTAAAAAATATTATGGTTTCAGCTTTGCTTGCTGCCGGCGCTCTTCCTTAGATAAATAATAATAATTATCTTTGACATAATATGTTCTTACTATTGGGCCTTACCTAATTGGATCTGTGTTTGGCATCAGGTTCCCATTTCAAAACATAGTATAGGTTTTGCATGGTTTAATTCTCCTGATACTTTTGTTTCAGCAAAAGAAGTGGATGACCTTAAAGACAGTCCACCTCGGATAATCAATAAGACCAATTCTCCGATCAACATATCCCTCAAGTCGAGCCAATTAACGAGCCCGCTCAACTCCCCTGAGCGCCCCAACAGCCCGACCAGTCCAATCTGCCAGTCCCCAAGAACTCCCACAGGCTCATGCCCCACGCCTGCTTCATCACCTGTCACTACCCCCTCAGCCAACAATGCAATACATGGAAAACGGGTAAGCAGGCTAGGCTATATTTGGTGTGTAACATTGTCTAGTGGTCCTCTACCAAGATTGTTCAAATTATGCCCCTGGTGTCATAATTGACCATGCACTGGGTGTCACCTGTCTTACATGAAGATATACAGGGAAATCTTTGAAAATCTTGTCGGAAACAACTGGGCCCAGTCTGTTGATATGTGGTATGTAGCATCATATGGTGGGCCTCTACCAGGAGTGTTCAAATTATGCCCCCAGGGTCAATTTTTTTTCTTGCACATGTTAAATAATATGTATTTTTTATCTTTTGTGTGCAAATATAATGTACCGTATTTTCTTGACTATAAGACGGGGAAATTTGGTCCTGATTTTGAACCTTAAAGTAAGGGGCCCGTCTTAAAGGCGAGTCTATAAGAATTTCATAAAGAATAGAGTCATAATCAGGAATATTCAACACAAGGTATTCAACTGACTGATTTATTGTCTGTGGATGACACCCCAATAAAAGTGACACGATAACACCCATCGGATTAAGACGACCATAGATCTGCTTGGTTTCGCTACGATGAACACTCAATATAACATGTTATCGGTCCAAACACGTTGTTTTTCACAGGAGACATATTTTGTTACCTTTAAAATAAAAATATTTTGACAATTTTTTTTTTAATAATGCATTGTTATTTTTTCTATGTCGTAAATAAAACTTACTTTTTCCTTACTATAAGGCTTTGTATATATTATGCACATGCATGTAACTAGCAGATTTCAATACATATTTCATTAATCGTTACATTAATTTATCTGCAATCATCAATGGTTATTTATTACTCAAAATTTAAGTCCCATCAACTGCAATCCAAACAAACACTTGAGAAAATATATAACTCATTAACACATGTGATGGAATTTGTTCTGTTTGTGGGCTGCAGATCAAACAGTACAATTTGTGACGTCACAGCACGAGCTGTGTAAAGATCAAAGATGCACTGCAATGGTTTGTATTTAAATAGGTCAATCAAATACCGTATGAACCCACTTAAATCCCAAAATTGCGTCTAGGCTGGTTCAAACATACCATACCATCGGAAAATAAAAATCAATAATCCCAAGCAAATGAACAAATTTAGTTGATATTTGACTGTTAAGCTTGAACATTATCATAGACTTGGAGAATTTCAAGTGCTGGATTTGCTTTAAAAATCTACCCCGTCTTATAAACGAGTCAAGACAAAAACACAAGATTTCACAGGCAAAGTAGGGGTGTCGTCTTATAAGCGGATCGCCTTATTGTCGGGAAAATATGGTACCAAACTATGAAGACTATTCACATACATACTGAAACAAGTGGAAAAAGAACAAACAAACTATTTACTACTATGTTTAAGTGCTGCAATATTTAAACAACCACAAGGTAAACTTCATATATCAATAAATGTATTAAAATCTTTATTTTAGCCTGGTATAGGCCTGGTAGATTACCCAGATGAAGATTCAGACGAGGAAGAGGAAGACGAGACCTCAGAAAACATCGGACCATCTCCCAAAAGACAGCGAATAGCCACCTAATGATGCTTCACTACCGTTAGACTCGGTCTTCTCAATATATCTTAGAGGCTGGCGTGCTAAAATGCTGCCTCCTCATCAGAAAGCAGGTGCTGGCCAGATGGTGTATTATGAGGAACTATTTATTATATTTTGTTACAATAATATGGCTGAATGGAAAATGTGTATGGAGCAAAGATTAAAAGGAAAGGTGCCAGTCACTTGTACATGTCAGGGATGGTTATGTTTGTTATCTTGTGATGAATTAGGCTTTTGAGCGTTATTCTGTTTTATTCCCACCTTGATAAGCTTCTGCTAACCTTGTGATTTAAAATTATGAATGCTAGGACTTTATTTCATTTTCATTTTTACCTATTTTGCCAAATTTTGAGATGGAAAAAAAAAGTTTCATCTCTGCAGTAAAATTTTGTCTCGAACAAAATCCAAATTAATATTAGACAGGAATTTTCTCAGATAAAGAGATGGAAGCATCAACTTTATTTTAAAACTTTGCCAAAAAACCCAAACAGAATTGAAATGAAAATTGTGTCATTAAACTACATGTATGATGTGAATATGTCCTAAATATGCACTTGATATGGGCTAAATGAGATTTAAGACCACCCTTAATAACTACCTACTTTGTTTCAAATAGAATATTTTGAAATCAAGTCCACATGCATTTGTTTGTCCAGGGTTTTCACATGACTTGTTAATCTCTCCATTGGTTTAACAGTTATGAACATTGATATCAGGGTGGTTCGGTGTTGTGTCAGTTGTTTCACAAACATGTTCGTAAAATCTGTAATGGTTGAAAGCATTTATAAGTGCTGAATCTCGGTGCTCAAAGCAAATCAGGCACAGTTAATTGACATCATTGGATGGTGTATATACATGTAGGTGAATACATCTGTATTGTCTCAAAATGATTCATGTATTGTAACAATAATGAAATTAAGCTGTTGAATGTATTGTCAATAATGTTTAAGATGTTAAATGGCTATTATCTCTGGCTTTTTTTTTGTACATTTGCTAACATGGGGAGCCAAAGAAATGAATGAAATTCACTGAACCTTTTTCAGTTAAGTAGAAAAAGTAGAGTTGCCCTTTTCATACAGTTTCTGTGTTACAAAAGGGTTTTCAATGGTTGAGAAAGGCCTATAAAATTACATCATTCGAAAGCTTTTAAATAATTTTTGAAATCGGCTACCATCTATGAGCTATTTTTTTTTGAGAAGTATATAAAATAAACTATTCTTATTATTTGTGTTTCTGGAAAAAGCTTAAATCATTTTCATCCATTATTTTGAAAGGAAGAACATGAAGATAGTGAAAGGAATCAAAGGGAGAATACTAATAATGAGGACTGTGATACAAGTTACATACATTTTTAATTTGCCTTAGTGTTTGAAATTATATGTTTGTCCAATGGAATGGCAGTATTGTTTAATTTCTGATATATGCTTATTTTGGAAAACTGTCGGTCATTATTGATAGTAATTCGGTGAATCAGTAGATTAAAAAGCGGCTGTTAGACAAAATGTAATCACAAACACTAAACTGGTCGAAGGTTATAAGTATGCATTTACCAAATAAATGGTCTAATTGTCTGCGATACTTCAGGCCCATGTATTTTGGTAATTGCACAGCTAACAACCTGGAACTGCATTTCTATGTTTTGAGGAAGTTCACAATTGATGCATTGATCATTTTGCAGTTTGAAGGTTTGACATGCGTTATTTAGAATACAGGAATGCAATTTTTGTTACACTAGGAATTTTTGAAATCTACCTGATTCTGTTGGTTTCATTTTCATTCACTCATCATCATTGATCTTCATCGATAGAATATTTCATAAATTAACAAATGCAGCCAGCACTGAGTAAATAATAGAAATATGCTTTATATGAAGAATGATGGAATAATGAACAACATTACGGTATGCTAACAGCAACTCACATTATTATGCTAGGTTCAGAGAGCAAGACTTCATATTTTAATGGGTATGTCCCATACATGTTCACAAAGCAGTTTGTTTAACATGATGTTCAAAATGTGATCTCAGTTTCCCCATTCAGTAGTCGTCATTCACATTTCCAATTATATACATGTATATACCAATAGCTTTTGTACTTAACATTTCTATGTTCATATGACATGGTTTGAAGATTTCATGATGTTATTGCAAAAAATTGCCACATTGATGTTTGCATATACAAGTATTTCATACTTTCTATTATTAACTCCTTTTGTTTAATTCTCAATTTTAATAGTCTATTTTTTTAAGTTTGATAATAAAAAAAGCTCATAAGATGAAAAATAATGATATTGTAGGCAGAAAAAACTCAAATCCTATATTGTTTAAAGTTCAGTCAAATAATTCCAAGTGATTTTAATGTGTTGAGTGTTGTTGCATCAAAGAACTGAAAAAATAATATGAAGGTTATTAATGTTTAATGGTTACACTATATGAGTATGTCTTAGTATTTTTTTACTTGGTAGGATTAAGACTTGCATGTATCATGCTTTTGTTAAATTGTAGCAATAGGCTTCTGCATATTTAACCCAGAGTGATGTATAATCTAAAAGTTAACTGTAGAGAGATGTGATTTATATGTTATTTATACATGTAGGTATTAGGTATAATTGCTTTGATCTGTTTAGATTCAATATATCATTGATATGCTCTGGCCTGATAAGTTAAAACAGAAGCCAATAGGGAAATTGCAGAAGTGACAATTCCAATATATATAATGTTGACAATGTCATACTAATTTTTGAAAAGTATTGGTAGATATTCCTGTTAATATTGAAGTTAAAATCCAGTGATCAAAATCAAAGTGAGCAAAGCCTGCCAGTACGAAGAAAGCCCTTTCGTCTGAAAAAAAACTAGGTTTTGTTTCATCTTTATATAGCTGGGCTTGTAGGCTGTAATCTGCTGATTATATGAACATTAGCATTCGGGCTTGCTCAAGGAAAGATTAATTTTGATGACTTCTATGTCAGGGATTTACCAAATCAATCTCAATTGATCCGATAAATATGTATGTATGATAGAATAAATTCTTCTGAATGATAGGATATTTTTGTGTACAGTCAGTCTCACTGTTGTCATGACGGGGTCATCTTCCAATACGAGTGTGCTGCAGCCAATTGCATAAAACTGATTCAATTCTTTGGTCGAAGTAAGCCAAAATGTTATTTGATTGGTCAATATTTATTCAATTATAACTTTTTAACGAATCCAATCATTTGAATATGCCAAGTAGCCAAAAGATAACCTGTGGACAATTTGTCCAAGTTTTATACATTTGGCTGTGAAGATCACATGAAATCACCAAATTTAAGAAAGTGCTTATTTAGTGTATATAAGGTGCTGATTTGATTTTCAGATGTTAGATCATATGAAAACAAATGAAGCAAGTTATCATATTTGCCAGTTCAATAATGAAAAATGCAGTCCAGTGTCATAATCAGATTGTTTTTGCGAAATGGCAACCATTTTTAGCCAAAAACGGGGGTTTGTTATCACCATTGTGAAATACTATAACCTGGGCCATAACGTAACTCCAGTTTTTGGCCTAAGTAAACTAATAATATCAGAATAATATTTATCGTCTACATTCTGCCTGTAGCAGCGTATCATTCACAACTTAAATATCTTTTGAAACCGGCCCTGGCTTTTATATTTGTTGAGTTATTCTAATTTGTTTGACATTAAAAAATGTTGAGCCTTTAGAGTTTGCTCTGTGGCGCTCTTGTTAAAAGTAGGTTTAGTATGAGAAAATTCACTCTCATTATCAGCTCATCTCTCATTGTAAATGTCCATTTTTAAAGTTTATCATGTACATGTATGAAAATTTTAACTTTGTATATAAGAACAATTGTAATGTATTGTAAAAAAGAGGTACATGTATTTGTGTTGAAATGAATTTTAGTTTTTGGTATGATATAGAGAAACTTTGTTATAAGTTTAGTTGTATGAATCAAAAGCATACTTGCAGCATAATAAATATTGAAATAAAGACATAACATACAAACTGTTGCACAAGTTAAAAAGATGCATTTGTGCCCCACAAAAATGTAACAATAAGTGTTGATTAAAGTTCAGTATATTTTTTTGATGTGTTATAACAATCTGTAAAGTTACCATAATATAACTAATTGTACTATTTCCTATTAACGAAATAGAGCATTTTTTGGTTTCAACTCATGTAAATTAAGACATAGTTTAAAAAACATAGGGCACATATTTTTTGCAGTATGAGTTTTATTACTCTGACCTTTTGTAAATAGGCATATCTAAAGCCCATTTCAATGACGTAATTTTCATTAACATGTATATAGATATAATATTCTACTTCTAGAAGTACACGTATGTTTGTATATATAACAAATATGAAAATTGCAATTGACCTTTTATAAAATGTGCTGGAAAGCACCTGGTCAGAGTAATACAACTTTTCGTTTTGTCTTGTTTAAAATACGGGCTGGCCCCATTGTGTCTTTGTCAAACAAAATAATTGAAGAAACCAAGTTCAGTGTTCTTCATGTTTAAAACAAATCTGCCTTGACTGGTTATTCTATTGAGGATGGATTAATGGCCCTGTTGATAACATTTCCGTTTTCACGCTGGAAATGCTTTGGAATGGCTCATAGCGTTTTAATGTTTTAAAAAGCACCCAGGCAACTTTCCAAGATATATTTTTGTATCAGGTCTCAGTTTTAACTGAAAGTGTATCTATATTTATAGACAAAACTGTATTTGACTGTTTTTAAACAATCTGCTCATTCCAGAAAAACTTGCACATGTGTAAATGCCATAACATACATTGTACCATTGCGACTTATGTTGTGAAATCAAATTTTATATTTTCATTTGCTTGTTTGTAGTTATATACTTGATTGCTCAGTATAGTTATGAGTAACCAGTAATATGTTGAACGAATGTCTTTATCATGTACAAAATTATCATCCACAAACGAAAATTAAAAATATGAAATGATAGTTGTGTTCTTATGAATGTCATTTGTTTCCAAAGGGCTGTTGGATGCTTTTTATTTCTTAACAGCAAAAATGAGTTTTAAATGATAACGATGAATTTGGAAGAGACCAACTGTTGCCAATGCATTATGCAATGTTCCAAACAGAAAAAGGATTTTGCATAGCACCTATCACAGAATTTTAGTGTGGTCAGCGAAACAGGGATTACTATGTCCGGGGGCAGGGTCACCTTTTGTTTCTGATCAATGGCTTCAACGACATTGTGTAGTCTTCAAACTTGATATGCACATTGGTCAAAGTAAGTACCCTATTTATTTGGATTGTTGAATAATGGTGACCTGTACAGGACAGTTCTATTCAAAAACTTAAGACTGACTTGTATAAGGCCTCCACTTTACTTATTTGGTAACATTTTTTATCGGCATGATGTCTTTAAGGAAAGCAACCAACAAGACCACACTTCTTTTTAGAGTTATGGCCCTTAAAGCAGCTGCTGCTCTCTCAGATTGAACGTTTTGACAACTTTTTTATTTTTTATCTTGGAACGAGCAAATTTTTGCGTAAATATTCACAAACTAGTGATAAAAAAATACTGACAAAAGATCACATCGCAGCTTTTCATATTTCCGTCCCAAAATTGATGTTTTATGCATTTTTCTTAAACCGTTAGTAACGGTTTAAGCCATAAAACATTAAATTTGGAATGGAATTATGAAAATCTGCGATCTGATATTTTTCCAGCAGTCTTTCATCACTGGTTAGCAGATATTTACGCAAGAATTTGCTTATTCCAAGACAAAAAGTTGGAAAATTGGTTAATCTGTGAGAGTGCAGCTTTAAATCATAAAAACTAAATGCACCTTTTCCACTATGAGCATTTCTTATCCAATCTTTACTAAACTGGTATCAGAAGTGGGCATGATATTTCAACTACAAGTTTGATAACCAGCATGAATTACAGTCCATATAATGGTGAATATTCAACAGAATTGACTTTGTCCCCTCTCAAACTTGAGCATTTGACAGTGAGAGATGACAGGTTGTCATTTTGGACTTAAGAGGCTTGTTTATACTAGTTTACTTAATTTTGAAGACAGCTGTAAGCCGTTATTTATCCCTTCGAGTCCGTTACTTGGTAAAATAATAGTACTAGTAACGGTACTGGTCTCCTTTTTGAGAGCCTAAGAGAATGTTCCCTGGGTGGGGCTCAAAGCCCGAGATGTGAACATCTCTATCATTAGACCACTCTCTCAAGAGGTGAAGAAACAAAACAGTGTCCTGGCAGTAGGTTTATTTGCAAAGAAGTTATCACAGACCAGACAACTAAATAATGAGAACTAACTATTGCAGAGAAATACTTAATACATAAAAAATATAATAATAAATTGAGCTGATATGCAGCCCTAATAGTCCAATATAATGTATCAAAATGTAAAATATTCCTTATATTTTTAAATAAAATATATAAAACAATGAGCACATACAATGTTTTATTTGCTCCATGAATTTTGTTCTCTGCATATAAAAAAAGTTAAATAAAACAATATATACAAGAAACATGTCATTATTATGTGTGTATTAAATAGAGACTTAAATAATAATTACACCATCAAAAATCTGGCATACAAGAAAGACCTTTTAATCTCTCAATTTCAAAGAAAAAAATGGTAAGATAGAGAAAGAAAAATGATATAAAACGTTTCCCAGCTCTAGGCACTATAAAACAGGTAATTAAAAATGAATTCTAAAAATATCTGATTAATATTCAATATTTTCATCTGTTCCTCGATTTTTTTACATGATTTTGATATGGATTGTATGAGCAAAATATCGACGAATAACAGAAGAAAACACTCCAAAATATACAATAAGGCCACATTAACAAATGAGCGACACAAACAATAATAATAAAAGAAATTGAACAGATCTAAATTCCTACTTGAATATAAACTATGCATCTTTCTGGCAAATAAGCTACACTTTGTTTCCGTTTAAATGCGTGTGTTATGGTGACCACAAAATGCAGGGTACTTATAGCTGATTGTTATATACATGAATGTACTTGTGAGTAAATACAATATCATTTGTATTTGATTTAATGTCAGGATATAAAAAATATATTTTCAAACATAGTGTTTAATTGATAAGTTATAAATTTTTAATTTGTTTCCAAAAAAAGAATTCACGTTAATATACATTACGTACCTTTTTAATGCATATTAAACAAACAACCTTTATTCTCTATTCTCGGACAATAGTCAATATTCTAACAATTTCTTTTCTATAAACCTAAAAATATATACATGATACATGTATACTTTTAATGTCTAAAAAAAGCACATAAATTTGTTGACCTTCAATGGTTGTACATACCATCAGGGAGAAAGAGAATATAACAAAACTAAAGTTTATTTATTAATATCAACCTACTGCATACAGTTATATTTACCCCTAACAACATTCAAAATCTCAACTAATTATGTCAATGCAACAACCAAGCTCATACTATAGGTTACAAACTTCAGTGATGAAAACCAGGGATAGCTCCTTTCAGCATCTAACCAAGTCATTGACCAACTTTGACTAATTTCTTTCCATAACCTTGGCACTTTTGCTACATGTCATATATACACCATTATGTAAAGATACCTCCGAATTTCTACAACTGTAAAAGGACTGCCAAGAATCGGGGGAGGAAGTAGTCCTACGTCGCCTACTTGAATTAGTATATAAGTTATTAATCTAAGTCTTTACTATTTTCAATAAACTTTGGGGTCATATCTCCTCTGTGGGGACATAGAACGAGCCCGGCACTTGAGCGCTTTCCGCTTCACGCGTTCCCGCGATTTTCGGATGTTGTGCGACTCTGATGAGCCTGTAGTATTCTTGAAGTCAACATAACCGCTGACAAAGCCATCTTCCATGTCTGCGAGGGCTTCCTCAAGACTAAGCGTCGTAAAGGTATGACTGTGGTGAGCTTGAATGAGCTTTTCAAGGCGGCTGATGATTTCGTAGTCGGGGATTGCCAGCGTGTTGATGTCAAGACCCAACATTCTCGCGACAACCAGACGGAAGTCCAGTAACTGTAAAACATAGATGGTGAATTAAACAATGTTATTTTTGAAGTTGGCTCTCAAATTTTTTATTAGAAATTTAAACAGATTTTCAAAATTATTGCATTTAGGCTTAGCTTACATTGCTTTGCATTAACCTCAACTGACTGAAAGTGATTAGAAACCAAACTCAGGGAAATATTTGGTTAAAAATGACAAGAAAAAGTTTCATGCATTAAGGTTTAATGGTATATTGACTGGAACATAATTGAGATATTTCAAAATCTATGAGGATATCATCTGGGGCATATACTCTAATACCATAAAACAAATCTTACCGCTTTTTCTCTGTTCTGGATAGCTGTAAGAGCTGCTTTGGTCGTCCTGAGTTCACTGGTGAGAGCCTGAACAGCGTTGTCAGCCACCACGCGATTCTCCTGTGATGAATGATTGGAGGAGTTGATCTCTGTCTTGAGCTCACGAATCTTGTGCGCCTGCTTGCGTCGCAGCTTCTCAAGCTCTTCGACAGTCTTTGCAAGTTCTTCGGCCTCTTTCCTTTGTTCGAGTGTATGTACCTGAACATACAAAGAAACAGTTCAAGTTTACATACAGAACAATGTCATTGACAAAATTAAAGATGGAATATTCCTGAGTGGTAAAGCTAGGACTGTATCAGAGAATCTTCCTCTCACTCAGGGAGTTGAAGGGTCAAGACCGTCAAGAGGCAAGTTCTCTTGGCCTCTCAAAATGACATATTTAGTACTGGTTTCCAAATAGAAAGCAAACATCATGATTAATTATCTTTTGTCAAAATTGGGTTCTCAGGTGCTCTCTCACTTTACATGTTGCACATACTTTGGTGGTGTCTGTTTTCAGGACCGCTAGACATGTACAGAAAGTATTTACCTTACCATACATGTATGCAAACTAGATGATTCAGAGCATGAAGTAGATCATTCTAGAAGTAGACAAATAAAATCTGAATATTTTCCATTATACTAACCCTGAGTTCACTGGATCCCAGCAATTGAGCCTTTAAGTTGACAATCTCCCGTTCGGCATCGATCAGTTTGATCTTGTACTTCTCTGCAAGTTTCTCCATCTTGCGTATACGAAGGGTCTCCGAGTCCCGTTCCCGCTCAATGGTGGACTTTCCAAGAAGTTTCTCTTCAAGGGAGTTAATCTTCTTACGGAGGAGGTCGATGTGGAGATCCTTGCTCTCCAACTGTTCCTTAAGGCCTTTGACCTTGCGTTGAAGGTTGTAAATGTGTGTGGACTTGTCAGTAATGGCGTCTTTCTCCATCTTGACAAGTTGTTCGGCGCGAGCGATCAGCGCATCGATGGTCATATCGAGTCCCAGATCCAGCGAGATTCGGTCCATTTTCATGGCTTCTCCCAAACGCTGCATGCACCTCATGTACTGAAATGAACACGGAGATTATCATTAACCTTAACTTTGAATAGGTACCAGAGCACATCAAGCTAAAACAAAATGGTTGTACGTCTCTAAAATCGATTTTACAATTAAAAAAGGTTAACGTAAAAGACCTTCTTCACCATTAAAAATCCTTGCGACCTGGCAAAGTATTATCATATATTTCACACAATCACACACTCTTTTAGTTTCATTTTTTTTAATAAAAAATATATATATCAAAAACATTCTAATGAGTCTTGTGACCTACCCTCTCCTTGTCGGTCCTGAACCCGTCTCTGAGCACATCTCCTGCAGCCAGCTCACCCTCCGCTGAGCGACAGCGTTCCCGCATATCGGCTGCCTCTACCTCGGCCTTTCGCGCCCGGGCTGCTGCAGTCTTGTGAAGCTCGTATTGGGCCTCCAGTTGCTCTGTGAGTTCCTTGATTCTATCTTCTTGAGCCTCAAGTTTCTGAAACAGATGAATCAAGGTTTTAAACATTTATTGACTTGATTTTGCAGGAAAGGAATAATCGATAATAAAAGACTTAAGTTAAAAAGGATGATTGGTTAATGAATGGTAATTATGAATAACAAGTTCTAAATGCAAGAGTAATAACTAGTAAATTAAGTGTTCTTATTCAAAAATAGTTTCTTAAATTGCAATAAATAACTATCTGTTATATTGTATATTTTGTAAGTTCTTATTTATTTGGACAATTCTCATTTCATAACAGTCAATTTAACATGTTTTATAAAAACTTCAAACATGTTAAAATGATAATTATTCAATCACCTACTTCCCTAAATAGGATTATAAAGATTTTTTTCTAAGAATAACTACCACAGAGATCATTTAGAAAAATATTGATATTAAATAGATCATTGATCATCAATAAATTGAGACTCTTATTTCTTGTCAACTCACATATTTGTATTCTCTTCGAGAGAGGATAATCTCTTCTATTCTGCATCTTATGGAATCTTCCTCAAGAAGGTAGCTGGAGTCAGTCTCGCCTAGAAGCTTTGAAAGTTGGTCAACGAACAGGTTCATTCGGGTGCTGGCACTGTGTACGGATGTTGAGCTGGTGCGAATCTCGGCCTCCAAGGAAGCTAGGCGTGATTCTCTTATATCAATTTCCTTCCTCTGAGCATCAATAGTGCGTTGAGACGCTTCGAGACGGTCTCTCAGCATCTGGAGTTCACGCTCAAACTCAACCCGACTAGATCTTTCCATGTCGCGCTCCTGAGGAAACAAAAATATCATCACATGTAATATTAACCACAGTGAAAATATTATCATTGTTGCAGTAACACTAATAATTAACTAAAGAAATCTCATGCTGAAATGCACATGCAGTATGTAGTAAGCACTTAAGGTACCCAATGTGCAAATAAGATTTTTTATTTATCGTTTCATTTGCCTAAATGTTAAATTTTGATGCCTGCTGACCATAATTGTCATATCATTTGAAAGGGTATTGCTTAGTTATTACTAATGAACAATGAACAAAAATACACCATACACAAAGTGATCACAGGTTGTTATTTATATTCGCTGAAATTTGCAATATTTCAGGGCCAAAAATCTGTGAAAAAAAAAAATTCTTTTAATTTTGTATTTTCTTCTTTTTCTACACAAAAAAACAACTTTCAAATAAAACCAAAATTAAATGAGGTCACCAGATATCCAAATTTCATATAATTGTACTTTTGATTAAATTCCAATTTCACCAAGAGCACACAGCTATCTACATGAAGCACAAGCTGAAAGTGCCAAAGAGAAAACTAATAGCCAAGCAAACTCGTTGGGTAATTTGAAATATAAATAATAATGTGTTTATCTGTGACTGAAAGTTTCAAATTACCTGGCCCCACAGCAATTACAGAAATGCACACAAGATAACTTATTCACACTCATTCATAACAAATGTTTCGATTATGCTTTTCATAAACATTCAATTAAAGCTCTACCATGCGTTGACAATACTACTTATGTTTACTTTTTTTTATTGTTTATAGATTGTTCAAATCATAGTCACTCAAGATCATGATTCAAACAGTGCGTGCCATACTGTATCAACTACCTGAGGCCTTTTTACAGTCTTGCACGCACCCCTCGTTATAAAGTAATGACAAGACACATGTTTCTTTCACCTTAATCTAGGGGAATCCAACCGTTAAATTAGTGTATGTACAATGATATTAAAAAACAATCCCAACATTTTCTAAATGTTCATCATAGCTAGGAGAAGAACGTACCCTCGAAAGGCTACGATCTCTGCGACGCGGTGAGCTACTACGTTCCCGGTATCGTGTCGGGGATTTCAGAATCGATCTCAAAGGACCATCTTCAGGCCTGTAGCGTTCCCTGCTCCTCTTTTATATACAGAAATGGGTCATTGGTTAGGGTCAAGGGAGTGGGACCACAGATTTTGGACTACATGAATCATTATGATGCACCCAAGAACATTTGGCTCCAGTTGATTTTTGTTGTGAAGAGAAGTTATAGTTCAATTTCCTCTGAATGTAACTTAACTTATTTCAAATGAAAGTTGCCAACTTTGGGGCAAATATCCCTTAATGCACTACTTATTTTAAAGACAATGTTGAAATATAACCATTACTGCAATATTAATAAACACACAATCAACACTAGCTACTTTATTTTATTATTAAAGAAATGCAATTAAATTTTGATCAAGAATAAAATCCTTTTTACATTTTGTTTTCATATGTAATCCATAGAATCATTCAAAAGCCACAACACATTTTTTTTATTCTTGAAATATACTAGTCAAAATTTGGAAACTAGGTCCTAAATCTGTGATATCCATACTTCTACAGAATTCTACAAGAAGGACTGTATAAATTGAAGATTATATTTCAGTCCTGATTTTCATATCATAATGTTGAATTGATATTTTATCAAATTTTCAATTAATAATCTTAAAATCAGTTCATAAATATAAATTAGTTTACATCTTTGATACATTGTAATTAATGTAAATGCTGAAACAGCTAAGTTAGTTTATAATAATGACTTATAAATCAAAGACTAACAATCATGCAATTAAAATTTATTGATGCATAATATTTGCAAGTTAAAAGAAAAATGAAAAAGTTACATTACATGATTACTGGGTGAGGAAAGATCAGGAAAAAAAAGAGTACCTCATAGGAGCAGGGAACCGTTTGTTTTTCCAATATTTATGATTTTTAGGGGTGATTTTGTTGCATACGGCAACTGGAGGATGAATATAAATACCCCATGTCATCACTTATGAAGCAGTCTTCCAAAATACATCAAGGTCATTTCAATGTTTTGCAGACAATTCAACTTTATCTCAGAAATAAAAGTGGCCCAAAGTGATGATTTGCAGTTATTGTTACTAATTTATACAAATGATTAAAACTTTGATGAGAGGCCGGATGATTCAATGTATGTGTAAAAATTTCAGCACTCATGGAAAAACTGTTAAACATAAGATATAGATAAGAAATCAGTTTGTTATATAAGAGTTAATTGCAGTTAGTAAGTAAAATATACCAAATACAGCAAGACTATCACTAGCTAATATTAGTAAGAAGAACTGAAAATAAATAAAGACAAGCCAAAGAGAATAGCCAACTACTGACAAAACTACACACTAAACATATAGTACATACAGATCTAAGTGTTTCCCGTTCTGACTCGTATCTCGACTGCATCTGCTGTTCACGACCCATCTCTGACACGAGACGCATGATGGTTTCCCGGCTTGCCTTTGTCTCAAGTTCCGAATTGTTGAGTGTTTCATTCAGCGTGAGAAGTTTTCCCCTCAGCAATGCATTTTCTTCAATGGTTTCCGAAATCTAGAAATATATTAATAATGTTGTTTAAAGGCAAATACAACTTCTGCCATTATTTTTTTCAAATTCATGAGACATAGGACTAATTATTCCTCTATATTTGAGATTCAACAGGCTGCATCTAAAGTTCTACTGGACTAATAGTGTATTAAAACTAAAAAACTGTCAAACCATAAAAAGATACACAAATTGTTTGTTGGCAGTCATTTGATTCAGATTTTTTAGTGGGCCAATAGATAGAAAATTATTTTGTTTTAAAACAGAGATGTCTTTGAATTAAACAAAAGAACAGTATTCTCAAATTTATTTATTTGCTTACTTGTGCATTAAAAAACTAATGTCAAGAAATATTTGACAAGTCGGTCAAGTCTGTGCAAACAACATATTTTTCAGGATGGTCTTTATACCCTCATCATTACATACCCTTCTGAGCACGTCCTCGGAAGAAGGTCCTGCAGGAGAGAGTGTGTCAACCTTGAGAAGGCTAGCGAATTGCGACAGGAGGTCCTTCATCCTACGCTCAAGTATCTCAACGCGCGCGCATGCCTCCTCACGCTCCTCCAACTGACGCCTACATAGTGAGGTGAATTGGATTGCAATGATAATGAAATGAGAAATGAATACAGCTTGGATTAGTGAAGATGCACTAAGATAAGATTAGTTTGGATAAGTTTATTTGATTTACATATTCCATATGTTTCCAGGCAATCAACCAGTACTGTTTTGTGAGGTAATGAGAAAGTTCCCTTGATGAGCTCCAAAACCTTAACCTCAAGAGGGCACAACTAGCAACAAAAGACCACTCTTAGTTGATATTAGATGAGATGACTTCAGAAACAATGTCTTACCTCTGCCTGGTTTCCAAGTCCACAATACGTTCCTGAGATGACTTGTTTTCTCTCTGCAATGCACTGACAGCAACCTCACTTCGACCTGCTACAGACTCAAAAGCCCCTGCACGACCTTGAAGATCACTGATCTCACCACGAAGAGAGTCAACCTGTCTTTGCAGACGAGCCTCACTTTCCCTGCTTGTTTCCAAGAGAAGTTTCGATTCCTTTATCTTGATATCGCGTACTTCAAGCTCGTTTTCAAGCTCCTTGTTCTGTTAGAAAGAAGACATTGAGATCAGGCCTTTAGATGAGTTGAACATAATGCAATGAGATCTCTGACTTCTTTTAGATACGTGAAACAATGATCATACAGGGGTTGCAGGTAATGTTTGATTGTATGACATATGGATAATAGACAACAACAATCGATCTTCTAATAAAAAATATTAGAAAGTGTTTTTCCTTACTAAATTTTGGTGTGAAAATAATATTTATTCTAATGTTAACAACTGCTTAGTCTCATATATTTCAAATTGGCCAAATGACAAAAGAATAAATTCAAGACATTTGACATATATACGGTAATATTTGATCCCCCATCATTATTTGCAGGTGTGAGACCTTCTACCAGTAACAGAGTAGTTGTAGTAATAGTCCTTTCAGCAATTTTTTTTTTTTCTTTCCCTTCAATACTGTTAAAGCATTTTTGGTCAAGGGCAAGTCAGGTTATGTTATAACCTTGGTTTGTAGTCTGTCCACTTTAACTTGCAACTCAGCACATTCTGTCCGAGATGCATCCAGGCTTTGTCGGGAAGATGAGGCAGAATAAAAGTTGACTTCTTGCTGTGAATATAAAAGGTACAAGGTAAATTAATGGAGTAATGTTTGTGGTATTATTTGTCTATTGTTTGATGTCTGTTAAACCTTGATCTAAGCACCTTTAAACAGGATCTTGGTTAATTTCAGGGTGGGCTTCTAAACAATAGCCAATCAATGATGTACTGACCATTGATCCAACTGCATCCCTGAATGTTCCAAGTCCCAGCCCAGAGATTTTAACTTCCTGGAAGAGAAGGGACATAATAATGACTGGTATAATGATAAATCAATCTTTTAATGGAAACACATTAAAAAAAAAGGTTAATTATGATAGCATTACAGAAATATGGCAATATTGTAAAGTTCGTGCATCAGTAACTACATGCATTATTTCCAAACTTAATGCCATCAAAAGTTTTAATTTTTTTCAATCTCCAAAAAATAAATCGCCAGATGTCAATTTCTTTTTGTTGACCAAACATCAATATCAATATATTTTCATTACTAAAGTAAAGGAAATTATTGGATAATTCAATTAAAATTAAATATGTTCAAGGCCTCATATATAGCGCATTGCAAAATGAAATTGTTAACATGTGTACTATAAATATTTTATGTGAATATCCATCAGATTATTTTAACTATTGGCAAAGGCTTATGTATTTGTTAGACTCTGTCACCAATATTTTGACTAAGAGTGTTATCATTTCAACTTTTTACTGGAGAACCAGACGAACTGAAAACTATCAATGCGTACCTGGTCACCATCCTCGTCAATAGTCAGCTGACGTCCACGCACAATTACTGTATCCTATAAATAAAAACGATTAAAAATATGATGTCATAATTAATTAATATTTTGCAAGATATTGAGTCTGCATGGCTTTTTATATTAAGTGGGAAAAATGAAAAAACAAGAGCTGTCACAGTATGTGACGAATGCCCCCGAATGTGACATTGACCTACGAACAAGGTCAGTACATGAAAAGTTTATCTTGCCTTTACGTGTCAAATACATATATGGCAAGTTATTTTAAATTGCCTCTGAACATCAAAAAATACCACCCATACTTGACAACCTACACTGTTATGTCCTTATATTCAGAATTCCCTTGTGAATAAACACTGTATCTTTCACCTTAGAGGAAGGGACATGGGTCTTGCACAAGACACATCGTCTTCGTATGTGGAACACATGTAGCAAGTGATTTTAAAATCTGTCCATACAAGGGAAAGCTACAGCCCGGACACGACAACCTATACTCTATGTCCTTATATGCAGCACTCCATTGTGAATAAACACTAAGTGTGACCTTGACCTTTGCGGTAGGGACACGGGTTTTGCACGCGACACGTCGTCTTGGTATGTGGAACACATGTGGCAAGTTATTTTAAAATCTGTCCATACAAGGGAAAGTTACAGCCCGGACACGACAACCTATACTCTATGTCCTTATATGCAGCACTCCATTGTGAATAAACACTAAGTGTGACCCTGACTTTAGAGGTAGGGACACGGGTCTTGCACGCGACACGTCGTCTTGGTATGTGGAACACATGTGGCAAGTTATTTTAAAATCTGTCCATACAAGAGAAAGTTACAGCCCGGACACGACAACCTATACTCTATGTCCTTATATGCAGAACTCCATTGTGAATAAACACTAAGTGTGACCTTGACCTTTGAGGTAGGGACACGGGTCTTGCACGCGACACGTCGTCTTGGTATGTGGAACACATGTGGCAAGTTATTTTAAAATCTGTCCATACAAGGGAAAGTTACAGCCCGGACACGACAACCTATACTTTTTGTCCTTATATGCTGCACTCCATTGTGAATAAACACTAAGTGTGACCTTGACCTTTGAGGTAGGGACACGGGTCTTGCACGCGACACGTCGTCTTGGTATGTGGTACACATGCGGCAAGTTATTTTAAAATCTGTCCATACGAGAGAAAGTTACAGCCCGGACATGACAGCCTATACTCTATATCCTTATATGCAGCACTCCATTGTGAATAAACACTAAGTGTGACCTTGACCTTTGAGGTAGGGACACGAGTCTTGCACGCCACACGTCATCTTGGTATGTGGAACACATGTGGCAAGTTATCTTAAAATCTGTCCATACAAGGGAAAGTTACAGAGCCGGCCGGCCGGACGGTTGGACGGACGGTGCGATTTTAATATGCCCACCTTCGGGGGCATAAAAATACTCAACACATTTACCCTTCATTGATGAACCAACATTGAGCCTATATTGAACCAAAATGGAAGCTACACTGAACATACATTGGATGTTTTATACTGGGACAAAATTTAAAAAGTCAGAAAATAACATAAAACCGTGTACACCTAAAAATCAAGTCTTATATAGAGCCTTCATAGATCCTACATGTTCTACTTACACGTTCATTTGAGGAACTGCCATGACCGTAATTTGACTGCAAGATAAGAAAGGGTAAGTTTTTTAGCCTGCAAGACATTTTAACATACAAACACAAGCTCTGCAGAGCATTTAAACCAATTGTAATTAAATTTTTTATATAAAAACAGTTACGATAGATAACATTTATAAGGACAAGAAGACCAGGATATAATGAACTAGTCATGATTTTTTTTCAATGTATAGAATTGAACTTATAATTAAAGAATCATATTATAAGTTCTTAAGGGGTAGCATTTATATGTCAATTAATCAAAATATAAATACAATTGTACAGATAATAGATTTCTTACAAAATATTGTGCACTTCTACTGGTTGAAGTGAGCTTTGACGCTGCTGAAGATTCCATACTGAAAAGAATGAAATATTATAAATCATATTTATGGTAAATCTTCTTTAATAGAAATATTATAATTCTACAAACACATAAAAGATAAAATTAAAGATATTTCTAAACACATAAAAGGTAAAATAAAAGATATTTCTAACATTTTAAAAGGCGTAACAAAGAAGCTTTGTTCCATTTTCAAGACCTTCCCTCATATCATCAGACAATTTTGTTCCTACTGTTAATTTTTTGCCTTTTGGGTACATCTTTCTGGTAGTTTCTTGAGTTTGGAAAGATGTTATAAAGTATCATTTTGATAGAGTGCTCTTATAAACATAATCCATATCAAATGGCACTTAAGTGACAATGTAATTCAGACAAAACTTTACCCCCCCCAAAAAATATACTCAACATACTTTCCCTATTTTGGGGGGCAGTGAAATCGGAATCAAACAGTTTAATTTCTATTATTTTATAATACTTTTAAGACATCATTCCTGATGAAGTAAAATAAGAAAGATCTTCTGCATCTAATGAATGACTTAAAATTAAATACCCAATTTCAGCCACAGTGCAAACAAACTGTTTTTAAAGGATGGCCTTTAAACATATTTTTTATGTAATGCAATACCTAACAAGCTGCTGTATAAGGGCATCTTTCTTTTGAAGCTCATCCCTGGCCACTTTAATCTGTTCTTGTAACTGAAAAAAAAAGAACACAACCTTACATTCACGCAAATTAACCACAATCTTTAAAAACTTTTGTTTTTAATTCACTCCTTAAGAAAATTACTTGTACTGTTTTTTTGTAGTAAGTACTGAGATGTCCTCAGGATCATAAATTGTGAAATAGCTGTAAATAGTTAATGAGCTAGGAACAGGACCAGGCTTCCCTAAGTTTCAGGCATCCTAAGGAATTTATTGGAAAATGTAGCAACATAATGTTGATATGATAAACAAGTCTGACTTAGTCAAAACATTGTCACCAGGAGAGTAATATGAATGTTATAACTGTGACAATTAAACCAATAAGACTGAATTTTTTAAACCCTCTTTCAAAGGGTCACAGATGAACAATGCAACATGTATGTAAACACTCAAGTAAAATAGATTGGATAACAATATTAGTCCAGAAGCTATTTATAACTTATGTTACCCTGTTGTTAATGTACCAAAAGTAAATAAACATTGACGTTACTTGAACTAAAGCCAGACAGATAATTCAAGTTTCCACTTTTATATTTATTTTTTCTTATACCAGTATTTGGTATCGTCTTTCTTTTTTATTTTGTTTAAAAAATTCCAATACTTTTGATGTTTGCATCACTATCATAGAACCAGTAGTACCGTTTTTATGTTTATCCAGCATGTGTGGTTTCTATAGCAACACACAGAAATATTGATTGCAGAATGGTTTACAGGAACAATTGTGATTTGTCTGTCAATATCCATTCCCTTCAAGTGTGAGCAATATCGATATAATATTATGACAAATTATTGTCTTATCTGTATTTCCAACACACTTCATTTTTTTACATATCTTTTAAATTTGTATATAAATTATACAAGTTGCGTTTAGAGGAATGTGTGATTTAAAAAAATATATCTTCAGGGTAACTATTGCATACAGTCAAAAGTACTGAAACTTCATATATTAAACAGGTCTAAATAATTTCATGAATGGTACTGTGACTAGGAAACTGTAGTGGTTTAAATTATTTTCAAGTAAAATTAGAAACAGGAATGTTAATAAACCATGTAGTGAATTTTATACAAACATTAAAACTTAAATTGAATTCTGAATCATAACTTATATTTATTCTGAGACACTTACATTATGACTTCCCAATCTTTCAACAAATTTCTAATATATATGGTCATTTAGAACGACTTTTAGTATGACATCACACCATTATTTTAGTCTTAGTCAATTTTGATTCATGAATTTCTGACTGCCTCTCATAAAGCATTAAATATTTCATGTAAGGACAAAATAAACCAGTTAATTCAACAAAAGGTTAATGTGGTGCAATTTACACCTTACAGGCACATGCATTCGCATGTAAATTGTACGTACACAGAAACAAACATATTTTTCTTTTCATTATATGTATAAAAGAGATATAAAAAATGACATTGTTGAATTTGTGTCAAAGCCCTGTATGCGCTAACATTTTAAAACTGTGAAAGATATAAAAATGTTATTTCACTGTTTAAAACAGTGTTATATCATTTTTATTTCACTGATAATCTATTACCCCCTGGAAAGCATATTATAATCATTGCTCATTAATTACATGTACATTTATATGGAAGAAAAAATAAATTAAAGGAGCATGTTTTTTATAAATCAGTTGTATATCATATGGCTGCTTTTCTGTGAAGAATAGTTCAACAGGTGACATAACAATTCATATGGTATTTGCCGACCAGTAATTGAGTGTTTGGTTGCACAACGAAGCAACTGACCAATAGCATATTGTTTGTCAACTTTGCACATAAAACAAAAACATTCAACATGGAGCAAATATATAAAATGAAATAATGTCCAAAGGGCTAACATTTTGCAAAGAGTGGCTATAACCAAATAATATTATTTTTGTTTTCAATAAAAGCAACACTTGCTGATGAGACATTTTTTCAAAAACCATATCACGACTCCCATTCACACTTAAAAACTGCCTTTTAAATTTATTTTTACCCAACCAAAAAGTTTTTTATGGAAATGTGCATATACACTGGAACTACATACAGGTACTATATTAATTAATGACAAATATTTGTAAATTGTTTCCAATGTCAACTCTGTGTCAATATTATGATAATGTAAATAAAGTAAAACTCAAGTTAGCACATGCTTTCCCTCCAAGAATCTTCAATTAAAATCCAATTAATAAACACTTACATGAGTATCAGAGAGTGGTGTCCGTCTAGTGAATCCAGGTGATGGTGGTCGGGGGTTAAACTGGGGGCTATCACGCCCGACATACATGCCCGAAACCGGAGATCGAGCCCTCGGGGAGCGAGCCCTTGGCGATCTAGAACGTGTGTAGCCTACTTCATCAAAATTCACCCTTCTGGCTTCGCTTCTTACCAATGGTGGGAGGGATCCCTCCCTTTCTAAGTCTCTTAAGTAACTAGCCATTATTATCTTCCTGGAACGGACACCGAATATCGCAAAGTATCTCTTTTGTCACTAGAATCCAAGATAAACGATGAACGGTTGCTCAAATGTCATCCTAGCAACATCTAAACATTTTTGTTGTCACGTAAAGTCTCGCAGGTGCGCGTTACACCGGAAGTTGTTTAGAGGTCAAGGTTACAGGGACGAACGAAAGTGAAAGAATAATAATTTTTGATCAGTCGAGACAACATCATGAAATTGACGCATCTTATTCGTGCAGCCACTGCAGCAAAAAAGGTTCTACACGTTTTATTTGAAAACTTTATTGTTAAAGACTTTAAAGACGTTGTTTTATAAATATGAGTGGATTCGCGAAATTGAATGACATTGTCAAATGACAGCAAGCTCCAAAATACCCTTTGTTAGATTACGTGTTGAATTATTTGAGTATATTCTACTTTTGATTTATTGTTTCTCATAATCAATTTTCAGCATCAACTTGATATTGGATCCGAACACAACATTTGCATGATACAGATTTTTTAGTATGGCGTGCTGTTCTTTCCCTATTGGATATGGAAAAGGATATGGATAGTCAAAGATTAAGCTAATATTCAGTGATTTCTATTTACAGAGTGCACCACAATTTTATAAAATTGTCTATGATTGCAAAGCAACAGAAACATATGCCAAAGCCAACAGAATCATTGTAAGTATATTGAAACAGAATTGATGATTTAATATTTGGATTAAATAACAATTCTGCAAGCTTCTAATAACACATTTTCATATCAATATTTTTTTAATTTTTGTTGTACAAACTACAGTATTCAAACTTGTTGTTCACATTAGATGTGGTCTGTTTAAGGCACCTAATTGATTCTTGGGTCAAAGGTCAAGCTTGCTGTGTAGGTACTTTTTTTAAAGACATACTTTGGGTTTGCTTTTGGGGGTTGTGGGGTCAAGTTCGCTTTTACCTAAAATTGGACAATGATATCTGTCCAATAACTAGTCCATGGAAACAGCCGCTTCAAAGTTTTTGACGATTTTGGTTCTGGTGGCTCTACACGTCCATATCCCACTTGTTGCTTTTCTAGCCAAGAATGACAGATCCCAGCGCTAAGTATATTGAGTGGAAAGATAACGGGCACCTGCTAGACAGTTAAAAAATTGGTGATGCTTTGTTGACAGATTGATCTGAATTTAAGTTTCATGAAGTGTATTGATGAGAAAGGTATTGGCTAAAAATAATTTATGTTCAACTTTTGTGGTTCCATTTAATAATGCAGTGTTAAATATTGTTGATTTACAGTTGAAGAATATATATTACATTGGGATGAATCAGTTGACTTCACTTATGGAGTTTAGGGAACAAAATGAATATCCAAATGTTAAAAAAGTTCACTATACGTGCATTATTGTGGCTATCCAATAACAGGAGTTAGAAATAATTTATGTTGATGAAGCTTGTTGTGTAGGAACTTAAGTGAATATGCTTTGAAGTCAGTAAGGTTTAAACAGCTGTGTTAAGGTCAAGGTTATTGTTGTAGAGAATGTTTAACTTTTATGGAATATAGCAAGCCTCAAATAGTATTTGGCTTTGTCAGGAAATCAGAAAAGGTAAAGGTCACTGCTTTGATTAATATTCACAGGGGTCGACACTAACCATTTTTTCAAGGGATCCGAAGGGACACCAACATTTGAAATAAGGTGTCCCTTCTTGAAATTAGGAGTCCCTTCCATTTTTTACATTTTTTTCATTACTTAACCTGTTTTAATAATAAATCTAACATGCACATACAGTGTCTTTTAAACACCATATTATACATGTTTTCAACAGCATGTAATGACAAGGTAATAGTACAGTGTCAGACATATGAACCTCTGGCGATGGCAAGAGGAAGATATGGGTCTCCTAGTCAGTAGATTGGGTTCAAAAGCGGTAGAATGTCTAAGTCCCTTTTGTTTTCAGTCATAAACAAAGATGGATACAATGTAAACAAAAACTTGATGGTTGGTACTATTTTTAGATTTTCGTAAAATACGCATTAAATAAGTCATGGTTCAAGGTCTTGTCATATGTCAATGCTTTTGATTAAGAAACAGTTGGACTATTACATCTGGCTTGTGAAAACTCAAGTTTATATTAAGTAGAGCTGCTGATCAATCAATCAGACTGCCCAACAGGTGTAGCGCATACTGGAAGAGCAGACGACCGAAAAATTGTGTATGTTAATTTTTGCGCCAAAATGTCGTAAACTTTTATACATTGATTGCATTAATAAAACTTTGGGAATTTTATTTCTATGTTGTTTCGATCAAAGCATAAAACAAAAAATGTTGAATAGTAGGATTCCGGTATTTGTGCCGTAAATGTTAGTGTAACAACTCGAAGGTCGCATCATTAAGTCATCACGGTCAGTAGTGTTGGCATCTTTTTGGGGCAGTTCTGACACATAAGCAAACTAATTCAACATAATTGTTGTACCGATAATAACAGTCTGTCACCTCTGACCTTGTTGATAATGTAAAACGGAAGTGTTAACCCTGTTTATTTATAGATTCATGACGTAACTATAGTCAAAAAGTCAGCCACACTTTCGCTTTAGTGTGTGCAACGTATTAATAATAATATCATTTTTGCATGCACTTTTAAGAAATTTAGGGGGACCTAAATTTATGTAATAAATAAAAGAAACACTATTTATTTATTGATGTTTAGCTTTTATCGGTCAAATTTTAAGTGTCCCGACAGAATACCGGACTTTGAAGTTCAAGTGTCCCTCCCGAAAAATTGGTGTCCTCGGGATCCCGGGACCCCGTTAGTATCGAACACTGATATTCATTTGAACCTTGTCAAAGTTCCTTACGCAATTATTAAAAACCTGGTTTTGTAACGTTTCTTCTTCAAATTTGTATAAACCTACAGTTACTTTAACTTGCCCAAATAGTCCAGCTCACTTCATCTCGATCATAAATACTTTTCCTTAGTTTTATAAAATTGTAATTATAAGCCAACTGATTTTTACTTTACTGTTGTTTTTTACAGAAGATCAGTAAAAGCCATAGGAAATGTGTATAAAAGTGTATTCTATTATCTTGTGTACATCATTCTCATTTTTAGTCCATTTTTCATTGTTATTGATAATAAGATAAAGAAATTTATTTAAATAATAGCTTCACAACTGTGCTTATTATAAAAAAAATATTAACAAATTATTGGTTTGACTTCATAGTTCATGGCAAATTAGTGTGACTGCTTCATACTAACATATGATTTCATGTAAATATAATTTATTTATAATAAAATTATAGAATAGTTAATTCCCCATGACCTCTCAACATCGGTGATTTACTGATACTTTTTTTTTCAGTCGAAGGGCCATGTTACAGACAGTGCCTCGGAAATGCAGACCGCCATAACATTGGCTGCTCTTTGGGGAATTGGCATTTTGTTCGTGGCAAAGATATGTAAGCATTTTAGGAAAAGTATAATTACACTTACAATGTCATTGTCATTATGATAACATGTCTTAAACTATAAGTGTAGTACAAGTAGTAGTTACACTGACAGTGATAACATGTACCATACAACAGTTGTAGTAGTAGTAGTTACTTACACTGACAGACATAACATGTATCTTACACTGACAGTGATAACATGTACCATACAACAGTTGTAGTAGTAGTTACACTGACAGACATAACATGTATCTTACACTGACAGTGATAACATGTACCATACTACAATTGTAGTAGTAGATTTGCATATCAACTGATGAAAGCAAAGACTTGAAATATGCTTTAAATCCAGAGGTATGTAGAGCCATTCTGCTTTCTACCCAAGATATATGTAATACAAACAATGACCAGCAGCAGTTTTATCCCACCACATATATAACACAAAACATAATGACCAGTAGCAGTTTCATCCCACTTTAATATAGCACAAAACATAATGACCAGTAGCAGTTTCATCTTACCACATATATAACACAAAACATAATGACCAGTAGCAGTTTCATCCCACTTTAATATAGCACAAAACATAATGACCAATAGCAGTTTCATCTTACCACATATATAACACAAAACATAATGACCAGTAGCAGTTTCATCCCAACATACATAACATAAAAACATAATGACCAGTAGCAGTTTCATCCCACCACATATATAACACAAAACATAATGACTAATAGCAGTTTCATCCCACCACATGTATAACACAAAACATAATGACCAGTAGCAGTTTCATCACAGCACATGTATAACACAAATCATAATGACCAATAGCAGTTCCATCCAACCACATATATAACACAAAACATAATGACCAGTAGCAGTTTCATCACAGCACATGTATAACACAAATCATAATGACCAATAGCAGTTCCATCCAACCACATATATAACACAAAACATAATGACCAGTAGCAGTTTCATCCCACTACATATAAAACACAAAACATAATGACCAGTAGCAGTTTCATCCCACAACATAAATAACACAAAACATAATGACCAGTAGCAGTTTCATCCCAACATATATAACATAATGACCAGCAGCAGTTTCATCCCTACTTATATAACACAAAACATAATGATCAGTAGCAGTTTCATCCCAACATGATTATATAACATAAAACATAATGACCAGTAGCTCAAACATAATGACCAGTAGGAGTTTCATCCTTCCACATATATTACATAAAACATAATGACCAGAAGCATTTTCATCCCAACATATATAACATGAAACTTAATGACCAGTAGCAGTTTCATCCCAACATATATAACAAAATTGAAACATAATGACCAGTAGCAGTTTCATCCCAACATATATAACACAAAACATAATGACCAGTAGCAGTTTCATCCCACCATAATATATATAACACAAAACATAATGACAAGTAGCAGTTTCATCCCAATATATATGTAACACAAAACATAATGACCTATAGCAATTTCATCACACCACATATATAACACAAAACATAATGGCCAGTAGCAATTTCATCCCAACATAAATATAACACAATACATAATGACTAGTAGCAGTTTCATCCCACCACATATATAACACAAAACATAATGACCAATAGCAGTTTTATCCCAACATATATTACAAAAAACATAATGACAAATAGCAGTTTCATCCCAACATATATTACATAAAACATAATGACCAGAAGCATTTTCATCCCAACATATATAACATGAAACATAATGACCAGTAGCAGTTTCATCCCAACATATATAACAAAATTGAAACATAATGACCAGTAGCAGTTTCATCCCAACATATATAACACAAAACATAATGACCAGTAGCAGTTTCATCCCACCATAATATATATAACACAAAACATAATGACAAGTAGCAGTTTCATCCCAATATATATGTAACACAAAACATAATGACCAATAGCAATTTCATCACACCACATATATAACACAAAACATAATGGCCAGTAGCAATTTCATCCCAACATAAATATAACACAATACATAATGACTAGTAGCAGTTTCATCCCACCACATATATAACACAAAACATAATGACCAATAGCAGTTTTATCCCAACATATATTACAAAAACATAATGACAAATAGCAGTTTCATCCCAACATATATTACATAAAACATAATGACCAATAGCAGTTTCATCCCAACATATATTACATAAAACATAATGATCAATAGCAGTTTCATCCCAACATATATAACACAATACATAATGACAAGTAGCAGTTTCATCCCAATATATATGTAACACAAAACATAATGACTAGTAGCAGTTTCATCCCACCACATATATAACACAAAACATAATGACAAGTAGCAGTTTCATCCCAATATATATGTAACACAAAACATAATGACTAGTAGCAGTTTCATCCCACCACATATATAACACAAAACATAATGACCAATAGCAGTTTTATCCCAACATATATTACACAAAACATAATGATAAATAGCAGTTTCATCCCAACATATATTACATAAAACATAATGACCAGTAGCAGTTTCATCCCAACATATATTACATAAAACATAATGACCAATAGCAGTTTCATCCCACCACATATATAACACAAAACATAATGACAAGTAGCAGTTTCATCCCAATATATATATGTACCACAAAACATAAATTATAATGACTAGTAGCAGATTCATCCCACCACATATATAACACAAAACATAATGACAAGTAGCAGTTTCATCCCAATATAATTATATAACATAAAACATAATGACCAGTAGCTCAAACATAATGACCAGTAGCAGTTTCATCCACATATATTACATTAAACATAATGACCAATAGCAGTTTCATCCCAACATATATTACATAAAACATAATGACCAATAGCAGTTTCATCCCACCACATATATAACACAAAACATAATGACAAGTAGCAGTTTCATCCCAATATATATATGTACCACAAAACATAAATTATAATGACTAGTAGCAGATTCATCCCACCACATATATAACACAAAACATAATGACAAGTAGCAGTTTCATCCCAATATATATGTAACACAAAACATAATGACTACCGTAGTAGCAGTTTCATCCCAGCACATATATAACACAAAACATAATGTCCAGTAGCAGTTTTATCCCAACATATATATAACACAAAACATAATGTCCAGTAGCAGTTTCACCTCACCATATCATATAACACAAAACATATTGATCAGTAGTTAATTCAAACTGGTGTATTTATAATAAGAATTTTATGAGATAATAACAGCATATTATGTTGTTTATTGTTTATGTTTTTCTATCAGTGTTTATACCATGTGATAAGTATATTATGTCATAAATGCACGTTGGAAGGCAATAATTTGCCCTCATGAAGTCTTTAAAGAAAAAACAACTATTCTTTTTGTTCATCTTTTTTAATGATACACAGGGCAGTCTGTGCCGCTTAAAGAGCCCCGCCTTTGTGTTATTACCGGAGTAAAATAAGGTGATTATTTTCCTCGAACACTCTGATACACCTGTTTCCAAAAGTCATGTTTTGACAGGGCTCCATCAGGCGGCTGTTTTATGTTAAAGTTATCTTTGTTTAAAGTCAAAATATTGCCTTTACACGTATGGTATACACATGCTGTCTATGTGTTTCTCCATGGGTTGAAGGGATTTTAACAAGAGGTTATGGGGTTCAATCCCTATCAGGGTTACTTTTTAATGGCCTCTTAAAAACTGACACCACTACTGGTTTCTACCCAGGAAATACACCGGAAGAGTTATTCTTTTATATCAGCTCTCAGCTTTCCTAACAATTGATCTAACATAAACATGTATAATTTAATTTCACTTTTACATAGGTAATCCTCAAGCAGATTTTTACTATCTTGTGAAACATCTTAAAGAAAACATCTAAAGGCAAGCAGCATGTTCACATGTTAAGAATACATTTCCAGGAGCTGTGTACATAGAGTGAAATCAATCCTCATGGCTATTTGGATATTCCAAAGCAAACTTTAACTTGAAATGTCATATCATAATTATTTTTTTATCTTTTTGATGGCCTGTGTTGACGAACCTTTTAGTTTTCAACCTATACCAGGAGCAGTAATGGAGACACTAGCTCTACATCACAGTCAATAGGATTTTAATGTTAGTATTGTGATTATGTTTCAGGGGGAGGTGACCATGGCTTAAAGGTTAAATTCTCTCACACTTACCAGTCTATAACTGGAGGGTCATCTAGCTCCAGTGGGGGTCACTAGCTTTTTGGTTTATAGAATATAAAGGTCAGTATAAAAGAACATCTATGCATGTATATACATTTATATAGGTCAATCATGTTTGACATATACATGGTGTTTTATATATTGCAGTTAAATTCATTTGCTAGTATTCTGACAATTCTCCAAATGACAACTACTTAAAAAGAGATGACATTATTTTCAGTTCAATCTGTGTATTTTTATTCATCAGAAGAGTATAATTATATAGCTTGTGTTAGTATGCAATTTAAATTTGATCTTAAGGCTGGCAAGAAAACTTGACAACATTTGGGTGGATAGTTTTGGTAAAACTGTAAAAAATAACATTCTAAACATTAACACATTTCTACTAAGTCAAACTTAAAAGTACAAATATAGATGAACTCATTGTTGAAAGTTAGGAGTTATAGAACTAGGTGTTGAACGTGTTTATTTCTATTTGTCTACTTTATGTTTTAAATAAATATTATTCTCTATTTCAGGTTTTATAGAATTGACAGAAATGACAACTTCCGTCTGTGAAATAAAAGACTTCAAACAGAGTTTTATCAATTAGTGACACTATCAAAATTCATGGACAAGAAAACCTAAATTATTTTGTAAATCTGAGGTCGTCAGAGTTTCTGCTCCATTTGTAGATTCATTTTTTTTAATAGGACAGTTTGACATTGTATTTAGATGAATATAATAAAATGTAAATTTGAGTGTTTTTATATTGACGTTTTACTCCTCTGCTTTGCAAAGTCTGTAAAGGGGGCATTATGAAGTTAGCAGATATAAGAAATCTTAAGATATTGTAAAACATATCAAGATGAAGTTCAGACATCAATGATCTTAAAAATAAAAATAATGTTACATTTAGGATAAAAACAAGAGATGTTTGTCAAACATTATGCCCCCCCCCCCCAAGTTTGAGGATAGAGTGTGTTATGACCATGACCTTTGACTCTATGACCTCAAAATCCATAGGAGTCATCAGCTGGTCACCAAAAATCTTAATGTTAAGTTTGAGGGCCATGGGTGCAGGCATTGACAAGTTATCACACAGACAAGCTTTTTTCGTTCAAGGTCACTGTTATCTTGACCTTTGACCCAATGACCCATAAAATCATAAGGGGTCATCTACAGGTCAGACACAACTCCAAGTCAAGTTTGAGGGCCATGGGTGCAGGCATTGACAAGTTATCACACAGACAAGCTTTTTTCGTTCAAGGTCACTGTTATCTTGACCTTTGACCCAATGACCCATAAAATCATAAGGGGTCATCTACAGGTCAGACACAACTCCAAGTCAAGTTTGAGGGCCATGGGTGCAGGCATTGTCCAATTATCACTTGAAACATTTTCGCATTCAAGGTCACTGTGAACCTGACCTTTGACCCAATGACTCCTAAAATCAATAAGGGTCATCTCCTGGTCAGGCCCAACTTACATGTCAAGTTTGATGATCATAGATTCAGGCATTGTTGAGATATCACTGGGAGAAGATTTGTCAACTTTTTTGCATTAAAGGTTACTGTTACCTTCATGTCAAGTTTGATGACCATAGGTCCAGGAATTGTCGAGTTTGCTTTCAAGGTCACTGTGACCTTGACCTTTGACCCCTTAAATCAATAGGGGTCATTTACTGGTCAGGCCCAACCTCCAAGTCAAGTTTGAGCGCCATGGGCCCAGGCATTGTTGAGTTATCACTCTGGCAACCTTTTATCGTTCAAAGTCACTGTTACCTTGACCTTTGGCCCAATGACCTCTAAAATCAATAAGGGCCATCTACTGGTCAGGCCCAACCTCCAAGTCAAGTTTGATGGCCATGGGTGCAGGCATTGTCGAGTTATCACTCGGACAACCTTTTTCCGTTCAAGGTCACTGTGACCTTGACCTTTGGCCCGATGACCCCCAAAAACAATACGGCTCATCTACTGGTCAGGCCCAACCTTCAAGTCAAGTTTGAGGGTCATGGGTGCAGGATTGTCGAGTTATCACTTGGACAACCTTTTACCATTCAAGTTCACTGTGACCTTGACCTTTGGCCCAATGACCCCAAAAAACTATTGGGGTCATCTACTGGTCAGGCCCAACCTGAAAGTCAAGTTTGAGGGCCATGGTTGCAGGCATTGTCGAGTTATCACATGGACAACCTTTTACCATTCAAGGTCACTGGGACCTTGACCTTTGGCCCGATGACCCCCCAAAACCATAGGGGTCATCTACTGGTCAGGCCCAACTTCCATATCAAGTTTGATGACCATAGGTCTAGGCATTGTTGAGTTATCACTCGGACAAGCTTTAAAATTATTTTACCATTAAAGGTCACTGTGACCTTGACCTTTGACCCGATGAGCCCTTAAATCAATAGGGGTCATCTACTGGTCAGGCCAACCTTCATGTCAAGTTTGATGACTATACGTCCAGGAATTGTTGAGTTATCACTCGGACAAGCTTTGGTCTACCGAGGGACCGACCGACCGACCGACATGCCTGTGCAAAGCAATATACCCCTCTTCTTCAAAGGGGGGCATAAAAATAATTGTGGAGAGTCAGGCTCAAACCAGTGTTATATTGGTGAACAGATTGGCTCAAACCAGTGTCATCTTGGTCAACAGATCGGCTCCAACCAGTGTCATCTTGGTCAACAGATTGGCTCAAACCAGTGTCATCTTGGTCAACAGTTAGGCTCAAACCAGTGTCATCTTGGTGTACGGTCAGACTCAAACCAGAGTCATCTTGGTCAACAGATCGGCTCAAACCAGTGTCATCTTGGTCAACAGATTGGCTCAAACCAGTGTCATCTTGGTCAACAGTTAAGCTCAAACCAGTGTCATCTTGGTGTAAGGTCAGACTCAAACCAGAGTCATCTTGGTCGATAGATCAGCTCAACCCAGTGTGCAGTCTGGCTCAAACCGGTGTCATCTTGGTGTGCAGTCTGGCTCAAACCAGTGTCATCTTGGTGGGCAAACTGGCTGAAACCAGTGTCATCTTGGTGTGCAGTTTGGCTTAAACCAGTGTCATCTTGGTGTGCAATCTGGCTCAAACCAGTGTCATCTTGTTGTGCAGTTGGGTTCAAACCAGTGATATATTGGTGTGCAGTTGGGCTCAAACCTGTGTCATCTTGGTGTGCAATCTGACTCAAAACAGTGTCCTTCTAATGTGCAATCTGGCTCAAACCAGTGTCATTTTGTTATGCAGTCTGTCTCGAACCAGTGTCATCTTGTTGTGCAGTCTGTCTCAAACCAGTGTCATTTTGTTATGCAGTCTGGCTCAAACCAGTGTCATTTTGTTGTGCAGTCTGACCTAAACCAGTGTCATCTTGTTATGCAGTCTGGTCTAACCAGTGTCATTTTGTTGTGCAGTCTGACTCAAACCAGTGTCATCTTGTTGTGCAGTTGGGCTCAAACCAGTATCATCTTGGTGTGCAGTTAGGCTCAAATCAGTGTCATCTTGGTGTGCAATCTGGCTCAAACCAGTGTCATCTTGGTGTGCAGTTGGGCTCAAGCCAGTGTCATCTTGGTGTGCAGTTGGGCAGAAACCCGTGTCCTCTTGTGCATTCTGGCTCAAACCAGTGTCATCTGATGGTGCATTCTGGCTCAAACCAGTGTCCTCTTGTGCAATCTTGCTCAAACCAGTGTCATCTTGTTGTGCAATCTGGCTCAAACCAGTGTCATCTTGTTGATCAGTCTGGCAACCGGTGTCATCTTGTTGTGTAGTCTGGCCATAACCAGTGTCATCTTGTTGTGCAATCTGACTCAAACCAGTATCATCTTGTTGTGCAGTTTGGCTCAAACCAGTGTTATCTTGTTGAGCAGTCTGGCTCAAACCAGTGACATCTTGGTGTGCAGTCTGGCTCAAACCAGTGTCATCTTGTTGTGCAGTCTGACTCAAACCAGTGTCATCTTGTTGTGCAGTCTGGCTCAAACCAGTGTCATCTTGTTGTGCAGTCTGACTCAAACCAGTGTCATCTTGTTGTGCAGTCTGACTCAAACCAGTGTCATCTTGTTGTGCAGTCTGGCTCAAACCAGTGTCATCTTGTTGTGCAGCCTGGCTCAAACCAGTGTCATCTTGTTGTGCAGTCGGGCCCAAACCAGTGTTATCTTGTTGTGCAGTCGGGCTCAAACCAGTGTCATCTTGTTGTGCAGTTGGGTTCAAACCAGTGTCATCTTGTTGTGCAGTTGGGCTCAAACCAGTGTCATCTTGTTGTGCAGTTGGGTTCAAACCAGTGTCATCTTGTTGTGCAGTTGGGCTCAAACCAGTGTCATCTTGTTGTGCAGTTGGGTTCAAACCAGTGTCATCTTGTTGTGCAGTCGGGCTCAAACCAGTGTCATCTTGTTGTGCAGTGGGGTTCAAACCAGTGTCATCTTGTTGTGCAGTTGGGCTGAAACCAGTGTCCTCTTGTTGTGCAATCTGGCTCAAACCAGTGTCATCTTGGTGTGCAATCTGGCTCAAACCAGTGTCATCTTGGTGTGCAGTTGGGCTCACACCAGTGTCATCTTGTTGTGCAGTCTAGCTCAAACAAGTGTCTTCTTGTTGTGCAGTCTGGACATAACCAGTGTCATCTTGTTGTGCAATCTGGCTCACACCAGTGTCCTCTTATTGTGCATTCTGGCTCAAACCAGTTTCATCTTGTTGTGCAGTCTGGCTCAAACCAGTGACATCTTGTTGTGCAGTCTGGCTCAAACCAGTGTCATCTTGCTGTGCAGTCTGGCTCAAACCAGTGTCATCTTGTTGTGCAGTCTGGCTCAAACCAGTGTCATCTTGTTGTGCAGTCTGGCTCAAACCAGTGACATCTTGTTGTGCAGTCTGGCTCAAACCAGTGTCATCTTGTTGTGCATTCTGGCTCAAACCAGTGTCATCTTGTTGGGCAGTCTGGCTCAAACCAGTGTCATCTTGTTGTGCAGTCTGGCTCAAACCAGTGACATCTTGTTGTGCAGTCTGGCTCAAACCAGTGTCATCTTGTTGTGCAGTCTGGCTCAAACCAGTGTCATCTTGTTGTGCAGTCTGGCTCAAACCAGTGTCCTCTTGTGCATTCTGGCTCAAACCAGTGTCATCTTGTTGTGCAGTCTAACTCAAACCAGTGTCATCTTGTTGTGCATTCTGGCTCAAACCAGTGACATCTTGTTGTGCAGTCTGGCTCAAACCAGTGTCATCTTGGTGTGCAATCTGGCTCAAACCAGTGTCATCTTGGTGTGCAGCTGGACTCACACCAGTGTCATCTTGTTGTGCAGTCTGGCTCAAACCAGTGTCCACTTGTTGTGCATTTTGGCTCAAACCAGTGTCATTTTATTGCGCAGTCTGGCTCAAACCAGTATCATCTTGTTGTGCAGCCTGGCTCAAACCAGTGTCCGCCTGTTGTGCAATCTGGCTCAAACCAGTGTCATTTTGTTGTGCAGTCTAGCTCAAACCAGATGCTCTTGTTGAAAATTAATGTTAACACAATTTAGAACCATGTAAAAATGATAGTTTTTTTCTCATTTCATTTAAATGTTTAATGTTATTGTTATGAGGTCTGTTGTGGGTTATGTTTTCATGAAACTTAAAAGAGCGTTTTATTAGTAATGACAATCTAGACAATATATATATAGCGAAATGCTGATGCTCTCAAACCACTGGTAGAGCAAGATACTCTTCTTACAGCGGAAGCAATAAGAAGCATAGCCGGGATAAATTCGTTAGTGGTGTATTTGATGTTACAGGAAAACTATCTGCAAGGTTACGCACGTTGGTTGGAAATGACTAGCGTCCTGTGATATTTATGCCCACCAGGAGTGTCGGGCGGGCCATGCACGCTCTTCTTAACATCGACTGCATTGCAGCAGGATTGTTATAGGTATCGTGCTCTTTCTCATGTAATTGACTACTACAATACCCGGAATGCGCAATGACAACTAACACGACCACAACATATCTGTAACAATGGTTACAAAATATCTGTAACATCACAACGTTTAATTTTGCAACTTTCAACGTACAGTCTAGACCTCTCACCGTGTGACTTCTGGTTGAATCCCAACATCAGGTGGTGTCTTCATGTCTACGAGACGCGTTGTGCCATTTGAAGTGCTATTTAACTGTATATAAACAGTATACCGAAATAGGAGTTTACAAAGGCATTTTTTTCATTTCTTCAAGGTGCACATGCTTTTGGTGACAATACACACGTTGACAATGTCCTGCCCTCATATAGACTTAGAAACAGGCGGATCTCTTGTGTTTCTAGCATACATACATAATCATCCATTTGCCTTTGTTGGAATGTGGTTGCCTGGTTTCGTCTATAGAGGTTTAGAAGGGTTTTAAAAGGGTTTACACACATTTCCTTGAACGGCACAGCTTCATCTATAGATATCTATAATTCTGTATGTTTGGTAATCGTCTTGGAAACATGAAGACAAATTAATTTGCCAAGTTACCCGGTTCTAAATCGTCATTTTGGAAGGGTTATGACACTTCTAAGTTCAGACTTGTACCTCACATCTTAAAACCAATTAAACTGATACTGGAAAGAACGGTAGTAACATGGACTAATTTGGATACAAATACTAGAAATATTTTTCTTTTGAATAATGGGAGGCAACCATAAATGTCTCGGAGGTAAAGGTCTCGTTGGGTTACGGGGGCCTAGGAATCTCCTGTACAGCCATGCGGAGGAAGCGCCCTTTTCCGTACACTGAGGAAGCCGACCATCAGGTCCCAATTTCTCGAAACACCTTCAGCTTATTTCACCTCGCCCAAATACATAAATTTGATTTCGATGTGAAAAATTGCTTATTATGATTATCATAAACATAATTCCTATTTAAAAATCTAAAATCTTAAAAAAGAGAAGCAAATTTTACACAAATTATAGTGAAGCAATAATAGTGAGATTTGCTTAATCCTTTTATAAGGGACTTAAGAAGTTTCGAGAAATTGGGGCCAGGACGTCTGGCACGGCGTCGCGGTGTCAAACATATTAACGGTCTCGTTTCCGAGGAGATATATATAATTCTGCTGACGTTTTTGACAAACGTACAGCATGACACGGTAACGTACGTTGAACATGCTAAACGGAATACCGTTACCACAACAGACGTCGTAAATGCGGTAACGTAGACAAGGAACTATGTTGTATGCGGTCTGAAATATTTTTGCATCAATAGGATCATCCCCCGTGGTCTGCTGATTACTGAGAAACTGATCTAGTACAAAGTGGACTAAAGTTACTATTACGTCATGTGCATGCGGTACGTAGACAAGAAGTTGCGTTGTGAGCGGTCATACAATGAAGGCGGGCGATTGTTTGGACATTTTGCGCAGTATTCGTTATGAACAAACAGTGCGACATTTGTGAATAACGCAGTTTGCGGAGGACCATATCAGTATCTTAGTATGGTAACATTCAGGGAATCGGCTTATCGGTTATGCTCAATTGCTCAAGGGTGACAACTCGCCTATAAAGAAAGGCAAAGTTGTTACGACTAGATTTACTGTTGAAAGCAGTATTACATAAAGCATGTCAAATGTTTACCAAACTTGGTGGGAATGTTTGGCGGGTATACGCTGCTAGTATCTCAACCGATAACAAATCAGATCGCTGAAGTTATGCCTTTGAATTGTTAATTTAACCAAATTGTCTCGTCCTGCTCCTTCTCTTAAGTATTGAGATGTATAAGGTTAAATGAAATAACATGCATATATTAATCTATGTCTTGATATTTGTTGCGCTTTACAACACATTTGCTTTCTTCAAAACATTCTGAATACGGTCAATAGGAAGAAAACATGTATCTTCAGTTGTTTATGTTCCAGCATAGACCAACAAATATGTCTATGTCGACTCACGATCCGGATTAGGATAATCTTAAGGCATAAACACTCTGTAAGGATTATCGAAACTTACATGACGAGTATTTATATGATTAAGAATTAATCACACTCATTGACAAGTATTTTAAAACTCAGCAAGGAAATCCCCGAAATTAATCATCTCTCAAAAATGATTATAAGTTCACAGTCAATGGTTAGGTCAAAATAGTTAAGGAAGGTAGCGAAGTAACAACCAATCAAGTAGTTTGATTTAGAATATATTTAGTTTTGTACAATAATATGATAATAGACTATTATGGTTATAAAATGTGACTAGAATACATATGTAAATAATATTTTGAATATTTACACACATTAGGTAGATATTGTACCTAAATGACACGCTATTTACAACCAGTATCACCTTTAAACATGCAGAGGTTTAATAAGACGTAACACACGACGTCAAACAAGAGCACTTAATTAAACACGAAATAATTCCAATTTATCAAACGTCAAGTACAGTCGGAATCTATGCGGAAAGAAACCGACGTCGATGGACGTTTTTGTTCTGGCGTTGACGTAATAAATCCTTCCCGACGGTAGGAGCTGGCAGTGGTCGAAGGTCGACGTACGACGTCGCTTGACTCCGACTTGCCCGTATCCGGTCGCTTTTTCCGATCCTTCCGACCTCCGTTCTTTGACAAGCCAGGAGCCGTTTGGGGTCGTTGTGCGTCTAACCAGTTATTCCGGAAACTATCGTCGGAAACAGCCCTCCGCGCGCTTTTACACCTAATGGAGGCAATGCTATCCTCCAAAGTCTTACACTGTTCTATTCGCCTTAATATCTGTTGATTAAGGCCGACCCGGCGACCCCTTTTGGCCTCCTTATTTGGGTAACAAACCGCGTCAGTTCCCTCAATGTTAATGATTGGTTCAATCCGAGTCCCTGGTTTGTTCCCTTTTTGAAGGGTTACGGGTCTGCTGCTTAGCAGTTTCGAATCTATATTCATTGGTCCCAGCGACATCGTTGTAGACTGACCATCTTCGCTTCCTTTCGTACGATCAGTTTTGTACGTTGGTGTCTTAACATTCAAGCGAATCATTTCGTCAAACACTCCAATTTTGTCTTTCCAGTATTTTGTTAACATCTTTTTCTTCAAATCGTCAATTTTTGATTCTTGGTTGCGTAATTCCATTTCCTTTCGTTTGTTTTCAGAAATTGCAACAAAATATCTCAGACTGGAGTCCGTCATCTTGCCTGACTTCCCGATATATGCTATGGAAAATAAGTTGATATATCCAGATCTGAGTGAGCAAGTAGCAAAGATATTGACTTTTTAATAGGATATTGTCATTAGATCACTATCGCTGTAGAACTATCCCAAGTGTCAATGAAAAATTACCATAAAAATGGTATATGTCTCTCCTACAGTCGTATTTCACAGAAGTGTTTCGCGACAAAGGAAACATAAACTCCCCGATGAAAAGACTGAGGGAATTATGATTGAAGGAACTAAGAAGTCACAATGCTACTGTTTAATGGTGATAGAATGTAAACTTTTAAAACTGAAACGTTTACTTAGTAATAATCCGTTCAGACATAATTCGGATTTATTCCTAATCCACTTCGATTAACCTTTATAGGTAACCAAGTTTTTTCTATAATATTTACTAAATATTTCTAACTTAAGTAATGACAAGTTTCGGCTCATACTTGCTTAAAAGCATTATCAATTTGGAAATGACAAATACTTGATAAATATGATCATAACATTATCTCTAACACTCGTGCGGCGGTTTTAATCTTTGAAAAATGACACAGCCTACAACTCTAAAATCACCGTAATAATAGATGTCAAAATATCGTTTAACTTCAAACTTCATTATATGCATGGACAGCGTATTCTCAATGGTATCATTGACAAAGTTTTTAGAAGAAAGGCGACTTTGGTCTTTATGTATTTATAATTATCAGAACTTAAAGACATTTAGTCAGGAATTCTCATTTATGCTAAGTATAAGCACATATACATGTTTTCCCCTATTACGAGGGATCGAGGACACACGCGCGAATTTAAAACATTGCTTTATTTGCAAATCCCACGCCTAGACCATGGAGGCTTATAGAACTCCCTTGGAGTGGAGGGTGCTTCATGAGTCTCAAGTCGAAAAAGCTCCGGGTTGACGGCCGAAATTTATTTTTTACTGATTTAAAAATCTGTCCCACGGCGTTAACGAACATCCCGCTTTAGCTAGAACGGTAACCATAACAATACCTGAAATATTTTATTTTAACTCGTGCTTGTTCCAAATTTTACTTATATGGCTCTCGAGGCATTTCTTTTTTCGAAGTTCCAGTTCGTTGGATTCAGATTCTGTCTTCTGTTCGTGTTTTAAAGTGAAAGCTGAACGCAGTTGCTCGAAATCAACAGAAGTAGGTTCCTCACAGTTATCACGTCTTCTACAGCTGGTAACGCTGCGCTGTGTGATATATTCATCTCTGTATTTTTCACGTGCATGTAAGGTGACATCAGTACCGTGATTGTCTTCAGGACGAGAATCAATGACGTCATTTTTACACAGATTTGCTTCAGCATATTTAACCTTGATCTTGGAAATACCATCAAGGTAATTAGCAATGCATTTATCACTGTCTTCAGTTTTACATAGTCTTGTTTTGGCATCTTCGTCATTGACCTTGGTGACGTGAGTAAGTTTACCAGCCACGTACGTATCAATATCTTCATTATTACATGCATTTGGTGCTTCATTCCCGTCCTTCATCGTAGTAGCATCTCCAAGGTCAGAAGACGTACATGTATTCATCACAAATTGCCTTGGTAACGGATGTACAGTATATGGGCTCACGTGCACGTCTGTCACTTCCGGTCGACATGTGGAGTTTGATGACGATGTATTAAGTTGCATTTTCTCCAAATTGCTGACATCGTTTCTGAAGACAAATGGATTGAAGTTAACTTACTTCATAGAACGTTTATTGCAGGGACTAGATCACGTTTTACAGGGTCGGTGTTGGACATTTTTCTTTGGCGAAATGTGAAAATAAAATAAATTGTGGGCATTGTAAACAAAATGTTTGTTTTAATGATATTACATCATTAACAGCTCAAATATTTAAAAAAATAAAAAAAATTGCCCAAAAACGTTATTAACAAGATTGACAATTTGGCTTCGATTTACAAAATTCTGTTCAACTGAGTAACTGTCAGGGGCGTAGCTAGTGCCAATTTGATGTGCAGCACAAAAGTATGTTCATAGCGTAGATTGCAAATGGTGAGTTTTGGCGTTTATTGAGAGAGGAAATCGATAATAAAAACTTTCGAGAAGTTTAGCAAAATCACTGTCGCACAATTACATTTTTTATTACATCTCTGATTCGTAGTTAATTAAAAAAAGGCAAAATAATAAGCAGAATGTCAGTTGCTGTTTATTAATATGAGTCATGTTCACGTATTATCCTTTTACATGTACCATAAAGTATAGGAATCAACGAAAAGAAATGTGAAGAATATATAAATAAATGCTTGAAAAGTTACACAATAGAAGAACTCGTTTAACGTATGCTAAAGAGACACTGCCAGAAAAAAAACGGCTTTAGCTTCAGTGAATTGGGTCTTATCTTAACGCACAATATAGGCTGAAGCAAAAAATAAAAACCTTTATAATTGTTTTTTTTTTTTTCAATTCATAGCAACGTGGCCACAAATTCCCCAGTTAAAAGAACGTCAAAATATCGCTAGTATTTTTTAGTTGTGCCTTTTTTTGTTTAGATCAAATAAGTTAAACATGATAATACATTAAAAATAAACAAAGAAAAAAATGTCAACCTATATTTTGCGCCTTTGAAAAATACGGCAAACATTTCTTATGTTCGACATATTAATATGTTTGCAATTTTAATTTTAGTGATTCAACCATTTTCATGTACTTTGTGCAAAAGTGTTTTATCCCAAAACATGATCCTCCTTTCAGCATGTACTTCAGGCTTAAAAGGTTTGTCAAAGTAGATCCACATGTGTGTGTGTTTTTTGGGTAGCCGATATTTAAACATTGCAACCTTTTGAAATTAAAGGCAAAACAGATGTCTTTTCTACATGTGACCAGCAGAATTTTTAAACTTGCCTTTGCGATAGATAATTCAATTGTAATCGAACACATACATTCTTATGTTGGACTTTCTTGTTATCTCCCTTACACTATTTACGAACATGATTTATGGTTTCGGACTTAATTAAAGCTGTACACTCACAGAATGATTTTTTTGACAACTTTTTCATTTTTTGTCTTTAAATGAGTAATGTCTCGAAACCAGTGATATAAGACTGCTGAAAAAAGAGCAGATCGCAGTTTTCATATTTATCACGGTTCGAACATTATTGTTCTAAGGCTGAAAGAACCGTTACTAATGCTTTAAGATTTTTTCAGCAGTTTACCAAGCGATTGAGATCAGTTCGATTGTGAGGTATCTTGTGTGACTGAATTGATGCCAACATCAGCTGATTCTGATATTTTTATTTACAAAGGGTAACAACTGTCCATCTGTGAGAGTGCAGCTTTAAAACATATCCTGGACACCCATAGTTGCATATCGACGGGGCAGACTTTTAAAATTTGATGAAAGCTCGACTGTTTTTCAAAGAAAAAGTCTTCAGAAACTATATAAAATTAAAAGCTGTGTACATGGTTTTTTTTCATTGTTACAAAGAACGGACTGCGAGTTTTATATGGAATAGTATGTTGTTATCATAAGTTATATTGAACTAAAGCAAACAGTTCAGAAATGCTGTCTTTAAGTATATGCCAACTTGGATAACGTACCTTTCGGCGTTATAAGAAGCCTCAGACTCTATCAGCTTTCTGCTTCTCCGTCTCGCGCGCCGAATGGGCCAGGGCCGCATGTCGCTCAAGGGGCCACCGTCCTCAGGTGGGGCCGCGAACACTGTAGGGACGGCCCCTTTATTTAGGCGCTTGCGGACGGGCGTCCAATTGCAGTAGTCGTCTTCTGTGAAGTGCTTCGAGCAGATTATGGAAGAGTCGATTATCTGAATTAGAAAACAGTTCATGTTACTATTATTGACTAAGATACCTGGTCCCATTTTCTCGAAACTTCTTCAGTCTCTTATAACAGAATTTAGCTTAGACTTAAAAATAGTAATTATCTCTATGATAATCTCAAGAAACCAGTTTTCAATTATCAAAATCAAATTTAAGTATTTAATTAGGTTTATTGAAATATTGTACTTAAGCCTGTTATCCGCATAAGCAGTTTTGAGAAATTGGGGGGTGCTCATGGCAACAAATAATCCATAAACTTATTGTATGCTTTTAAAAGGGGCTATAAAACTTTGCTCTAGTTTCCGTCTGTCCATCCAGAAATCCTATGGCACGCGCTGCACCAAGGTGAACCCTTAGATATTGATGCATGCACATTTGATTACATTTTTATAGTCATGGTGCAAGTAGTTTTTCGTCTAAATAACAATTACAAAACTCAAACTTTATCTGATAATGATAAAATGGTTCAAGGTTGTGAAAAGGTTATGTACTTGCGTACCTAGAGAGTACGTACGTATATAATGACCTACACGTGTATAATGAATGTTGATTACTTCGGTAAAATTCGCTTAATTAGCTCCTGTTGTCCAAGAAACTATAAATACAACAGCTCCTTTGTTCTAAGAAACTATAAATATATTTCACAGACAGTTCCACAAATTAATGTATCGTGTCGCTTTATCCCATGGCCCCATCCACAAAAAGATGAGCGATAAAAACTCTGCTACTATTATTTGGTCTCATTTGGGAAATGGCTACCTCTGAATAATTAACTGAACTGTTCGCGAGAGAAGGCGTGGACACTAAAACCGGCTCTAATATCTAAATATGTATGCCAATAGTCATATGATGCATACGTACATACAAACATACCTACAGACAGACAAACATACAGACACACAGACAGACAAACAGACGGACACACCGACAGACAAACAGACAGAGAGACAGACGTACAAGACAGTATAAGAAACAGACAGACAGCTAAACATACATACATACATATATATATATATATATATACATACCTTCATAGGACAACGTCCATTTCTCGTGATGTTCTCTATCCATTGTAATTTCACCGTCGGGTCGCTTGGAAAACGATGAAAATGCAGCGTTGAATCGTACCTTGAACTTGCGTGGCACATTGGCACGCAACAGTAGGAATTCCGAATGTCACGTTTTTCACGTTTAAAGACACGTGTCCGGATCGCAGACGTTCTATTCCGTCTGAAAAAGTCATAATTTTCACGAGTTTCAGACATTTTAATGGGCGCATAGGCGGTCGGTTAGGCATCTCTATGCTATTGAGTTCCAAGAATATTGATAAGGCGTGTAAACGATGGCATCAGCGTAGCCTCGATTTCATATTTATACGGAATCATCCCAGGTGTAGTTAACATGTTAATGCTTGGTGCTCTCTCAGAATTATGTTAGTTTTAATGGCGAAAACGGATAGAAATAAGCGCAATCGTACTGAAAATAAGAAAAAAAAAAGTATTTTGACATTTGCATAATCACCTTTTATACAATATTATGTCAAAAAATTGCAAGCATTCAAATTATGTATTAAATAGCGTGAGTATTGGTGGTTTGTATCCTGCCTATTTATAGCTGATTGTGTTTCCCAAATTAAAAATAGAACTATGTCAAACATGTAGGTTACTGGTACATTCCAATCAACGTGAAACTGAAGTTAATATATCAGGAATATAAAGCGGAATTACAATTTGGGTATGAAATGTTGCTTTGTTATTACCTGTGCCATTTTATATTAGTATGTTGCTTAAGCTAATTGATATTATGCAAGTGTTACTAATGATTCAAAATGGCTGTCAAAATCTGCCCATCATGGCCATTGCATTAAGACTCGTCACAGATTGTTATATGAACCAAACAACTGTTCAAGGAATGGACTATCAATGAAAACTGCAATGCTAAATGAAAAAATGTTTCTCGATTGATTTGCAACATCCGGATTTCCATGACAACAAAAGTTGCTAATTTATTTCCATAAACAGCAGGTATGTTAGTGTCTCAAGTTAGACGTTTTTGTGTAGTTTTACATAACAGGTATGTACTGGATTTCTTTAAGTAAATCACTATGCTGTTTATAATTGGGACTGAATTTGTTTGGGTTGCTTAATTATATTTTTGTCTAAATTTCGGTACTTTATACCGATCTCATAAATTCATGAAGATATAACACTGTAATAAAATACAATCTTTCATACTGTGTGTGTTAACATTCAGGACGTAGTGAAAGGTGGAAGTACATGAATACAATGGTGACAGGACTAAGACACGATATGTCATCCCTGGTGCCTCTTGTCATTGACCCTGGGTCAGAAACCCTTAAAGCTGGATTTGCGGGTGACGAGCAGCCTTTAATCGTGTGTCCAGACCTTGTCTGTAAGGTAAGGAAAGTACATCTAAATGGGATAGTACATGTTTCCTGATTAACACTTATTAAGTTATTTCCCAATCAGGAAACAAAATTAACCAGGCAGTGAAAACAGCTTAAAAAGCTTTAATTTCAGCATAGTCATTTTGTTCATTCATTCGACTACAAAACAGGAGATATATTCACTATTTTGTTCCGGGTTTCGCTTTAAGTACATGTGAGCATTTTCCAAGGTCTCAAGTAGTGCGTATATTTATTGCTCATTGTATCGATTTTTGTTTAATCAAACAAGCATATAAAGGCGTAACATTGCACACAAATTTAATTGCTCTATTGAAGGTCGCGGTTGTAAAGATATGCATTTCTGAAGGCTTTCTGAATATTTATCTTCGGTCTTAAACAGGTGAAGCATAAAAGTACAACCTTACTTGTAGTTTCAAATGTGCTTATTGTCTTTTTTTCATTTTCACTTTGATTTTATGTAAGCGGCTGGAAGCTGAACTAGCAAGGTTTGGAAGTAATAGCTGCCGTAAATAATTACTAACCCTGGCATATATATCTTCCGTGTAATGCTTTAATGTTACTAGGCAATAGCGACTAGTTAATTTTATTTAGCATCGAACCAAGATCCGAAAACCTATCAAACTATGCGAAAAATGATTTATTGGTAAAGCAAAAACCCTTCTGTCGATTTAAGTGAGCTTTAAAGTGCAGCCTTATTATGTTTGAAACATCATCACATTTAGATGATCCTATTTTTATGTTTAGCTCCGATTTTTTTCTTACGTCCAGTATGATACTTTTTCTAAACATCCCAAAAATTAAAACCCATTCTTACTTTCTGTAAAACACAATATGCTATTCCAAATTCCAAAAATAATTGGACACCGTAATTGTTGTTGTTTTAGGTCCAAAAGCTAATCGTCATACGACGCTTATTTTCAACGGATTTCCGATTTAGAATAGCATCGAACAGAAATATTACAGATCTCAACGATTGTGAAACAAGTTGTTACAACATTATATTAATCACTCTCGTTGGCACGATTTTACGCGAGCGTGTGGTTTTATGATGTGGGGAAACCGGGGTACCCAGAGGAAACCCACTTGTCTGGCTTGACGGTGACCACAAACTAACTCACGTGCGCCCATGCCGGAAATCGAACCCAGGTCGCCTAGGCGAGAAGCGAGTTCGCTAACCACTGCGCTAACCGGACAACCAAAGCTCATTTTATTTGAACTAGTTGTCCTGTTTTAGTTCATGTCCTCAAACATAGTCCAGTATCAGCAGTAGTCACAGGGCTTTGGAATGTTCTCGATATACAATGTTTCAGACCTTCACTGTGAAAGGACATAATGAACGCTTGCTTACCGTGTCCATCACATTGGCAATATTTGCTGCCGACTTGAACAGCAAATTACACATCTCTCCCAGCAAGAATGACCACGATTCTTCTGCAGACTCAAGAAAATACATATTTCATTATTTAGTATGTTTCATAATTTATTAAGGGGACGTATTCACAGATTTAATGTTGGCAACAATTTCTTTAAACCCTGTTGAAATTGTGTTATTTTACGTATGATATTGTGTTATTTTAAGTATAATATTGTGTTACTTTGTTATATACTGAAAGTAAGCGGCCTGGTGGTTTTAAGTTGGCGGTCCGATGGCGTGAAATTGGCGGCATTGCGGCGTGAGATTAGCTCTGTATTCAATGAAAACGCAAATGCTTTTTCTGCAGAATGGAAGTTCAAATTAGCAAAAATCTGTTAGCATGACACATTCGCAAGGTAGCCAACTTCATGTACATTACTTTTACGAAAAACGCAAAACTGAAGCTGGTAGAAACTCATTTAAACAGCACTTGTAAATCCGTGTAAAACAAATCATTTTCAAAAGCATTAATAACGATTTGCGTCAAAATATAGCATTTTCTTTCACATGACTGTTTCTTAACAATGTAAATCAAAGTTTTTTCGCTGTCTGAAGCTATAAAATGTGAACAACTCCCGGTAAAACTTAACGACTTTTGCCCTGATGTTCAATCGTCGATGAATGTTTGTGAGCAACTAGTTACTGAAGGATCCGATGGTAGGGTAGGTATCATGGCTCTAATAACGTCTTTTCTGACTGGTCAGCGTTTCATTTCCTGAGTAGAAAACAGTGGTCATAGGAAGTGCCCCTGGTACGGCTCGAACCCACAACCCCTAACCAGTTGCATGTTGGCTTCTAAAGCAATACATGTACTGGGATCGATCACAAGCAGGGGCACTGTTTCTTGGCTTATCAAAACGGACAACAGCTTGAAACGAATATGCTTGATTGTCTTTTGCAGGAAAAAGAACCGGATACATGTAAATCCGACAGGATTTTGGACCCAGATAAATACGAATTCAAACCGATAGAACATGCCAAAGACTTTGAGGTAATAAGCCGTCGGAGTCTTTTCATTTAGGCGTTTTTGCACAGGAAAATACATAAAATACTACTTCAAAAGCGAATGAAATTCATATTCAATACTTTTCGTCTAAAAGGCTTTTTTAAACCAAACTAAGTGAGAATATTGTTAATGACACGTTTGACAGCAGTAACCCGAACTGTTCTTGTTAGATCAGTAGGTCATGCATGTTTTTGCTTAGACTAAGGGATGACTTAACGCTTATTAAGAGAACGACCTTCCTAAAAACACACCAGACGAACATTTAGGGAGACGATCACTACAAACAGACATTTCAAAATGATGGCATTGGGATATATATGGTCGTTCCTTCATGGCCAGATGTATCGAACTTCAATGGGTTTTAAAATTTCAAAAATAAAGTCACGTTTTTAAATTCACATAACAAGTTATTCTAGGCCAGGTTGTTGCATGTTTAAAATATTAATTCATTATTTACTAAAAATGTTTGTTTGCAGTGGCTCGATTTAGACCCTTTTCATTGACTGGTTTATATGTATTATTATTTTTAAATTCCTCCAGGGATGAATGTTTTTTTTAGTCCTGGCATTTTTGGTGCGGTCAATGCAAACCGGGACATCTTTTTAGTCTCTGTAAAAATATATTTCATTTTTACTTGCATTTCAGCAAGCCGGGCTGCCGCCGGGGCTGATGGATGCGGTGAACTCCATCCTAGAGGCGGAAGGTCACTCCCCAGAGGTGCCGTGTCCGCTCCACGTCATAGAAGCGCCGGTGGAGCATGGAATCGTGGTGGATTGGGAGGCCATGGTCGACGTCCTTGACCTTTGCTTCAAGGAACGACTCGCCGTCTCTCCGAGCGAACATCCGGTGCTTATGACAGAATCTCCTATTAACACAAATTACCTCCGCGAAAGATTGACTGAAATTATGTTCGAAAATTTCCAGGTACCCGCGTTCTACCTTAAAGACACGTCTTCTCTGTCATTACTGAGCGCGGGCCTTGAAACAGGCGTCGTTGTCGAGTCGGGGGATGGATGTACGTATACGAGTGTCGTGCACGAGGGTCACGTGATAAGACAAACCATACCTAAGACGTTCTATGCCGGAAATGACGTCACTAGGTATGTTGTTGAGATGCTGAAAAAACATAAAGAGTGCAATAATTTGAATGGAGATATTATTGCTGTAGCTAAAGATATAAAGGAGAGGCTATGTTTTGTGTCGGAAGACTTCGATGCTGACCTTAAGTTGGCAAAATCTATAGACCTGTATGAAAGAAAATATGAGCTGTCTTCCGGTAAGCAAATATCTTTAAATTTAGAGCGTCTCTACGCTGGCGAGAGTTTGTTTTTTCCGGAAATGTTTGGATGCAATTGCCCCGGACTACACAAACAAATTTGTCGGACATTGAAAATGTGTGATCCCGAAATCCGTCGGGAGGCGTGCACAAATATACTGTTATCCGGCGGAAATACACTGTTCCCAGGAATGACGACCCGTCTACAAATGGAAATGAATCGTGCACTACCGGCCAGCCTAGGGGCGCAGGTTCTAGAAATCCCGAACCAGCAACTGTTCGCGGCGTGGATCGGGGGGTCCCGCTTTGCGAATTCAGAGGCTATGTTAGATCGTTGGATTTACAAGGCGGATTATGAGGAAAAAGGAGCCGCTGTAGTGAACAAGAAATGTAAATCTTAATAATAATCAAACGTAGTGTAGCACGATTTGTGAACTGTTGTATGTGTAGTTTAAAACGGTAAGTTTGTATGAATGTTTAAATGTTAATGAACGAAGTTTGTTCCTTTTGTCTAATATCAAAGACTTCAGTACTGGTTTTTGCCCAAGAAACATAACCAGAACTGTGATATATATCAGCTTAATATCTTTTTCTTCACAATCAAGATGAAATGAATGATTTTTAACCGGTGTAACATTGCAAGGCATTTATGACTTATTTTCTGACAGTAAAGCGTCTCCGGCCTTTTTGATTTTTGCAAAAATCTCTTCCTTAGAAAGAATTCCAGGCTGATCATTGTTGAAGGCATATTTTACCGGTGTATGTTTTTACTGTTGCTCAAATTATCATTCTATATTATAATTATATAATATTGAAATTGCTGTTGTAGTTGTATTGTAAAATTTGAAACTTAGCATTTACACATGCCTTCGCGTTTTGTCAGGGATTGTTGCGAAACACTTTTTGTACATGAACTTGTAATTTGCATGTATATAGACATGGACGTGTAACATCACGTTGAACGAGCACGTGTGACATATTAAATCCTACTTTTAATCACGTGTCCTGACTACGTTGTACTCCGTATCTGGAGCGTACACCTTACAGAAGTATGCAACACGTTCGTGTACACATGGCGCTTGACGTGTATACACTGAGGGCTATAAAGAGGTTGTAACGCACATGTACACGTACTTGTATCTTGTATAGCTACACGTACACGTTAACATTGTCACTGAGTTTAAGAGTCGTTTGCACCATTTCACTTTAAGCGTTTACGTATAGGCTGGCTGATATTCGCAAAGAATCAGTTTCCGTGTGGAATCGTACATGCTATTCTAAACTACAAAGTACACATACATGGATGACGTAATACACAAAACGTAGCCCACACGTGCAGGTACCCGCACAGGTAGTGTTTCGCAAGTGCGCTATTGTTTCTTTAAGGGAAATCGGTAATTAGCCAATGTTCAGTTAATCATGACTTCAAATATGAATTTATGGCAGTATAGTAACCCTATTGTTTAGTCGTTTATGTGACATTTATATAATTGATAATACAAATAATTTTTCCAAATTTCCGACAAATATCAATTACTGAATTCTGGTATTTTCGGGGCAAGTTTCTTTTAAATGATTTGTGTTCTGTGCATTATGCTGACTTTTATCATTTGTATCTAAATTACAATTATGAACTCGAACGAAAAAGAACATGAAACTGTACCTTCAGAACTTAGCCAAGTTCCTTTGTATTGTAAGTAAGTGTGATTAATATCTAGCTGTACAATAATGATAAATACATAAAATTATATTGGGAATACCTAAATGTTGTCAAAACATTCCGTTAGTTTGGCTATGTTGAAATGACATATAATTATATAACATAAAATTATATGTTTATCTCTGCAAATGCTATTGAACAGTAAATTATCATATAACATTTTGTACTACATGTGTTTCAAGTTCTGTTGTTGTTTTTTATCTTCCGTCCTTCCTCGGTGTCAACTTGAAGGTTGTCTCCGTGGTGTGTTTTTAGCTCACCTGAGCACAAAGTCTGTCGTCCGTCGTTTGGCGTCAACAATTGGTTATAATCATCTTCTTCTCCTAAACCGCTTGGACAATTTTGATGAAACTTCATAGGAATGTTCCTTGGTTGTAGCTTTTTCAAAAGTGTTCAAAGAAATGATTTCCATGCAGAACTCTGGTTGCCATGGCAACCTAAAGTAAAATGTCAACAATTGGTTATAATCATCTTCTTCTCCTAAAGCGCTTGGATAATTTTGATGAAACTTCATAGGAATGATCCTTGGTGGGTGTTTTTTTCAAAATTGTTCAAAGAAATGAATTCCATGCAGAACTCTTGTTGCCATGGCAACCTCAAGGAAATGTCAACAATTGGTTATAATCATCATCTTATCCTAAACCGCTTGGACAATTTTAATGAAACTTCATAGGAATGATCCTTAGTTGGTGCTTTTTCAAAGTTGATCAAAGAAATAAATTCCATGCAGAACTCTGGTTGCCATGGCAACCTAAAGGAAAAGCGTCAACAATTGGTTATAATCATCATCTTCTCCTAAACCCCTTGGACAATTTTAATAAAACTTCATAAGAATGATCCTTGGTTGGTGCTTTTTCAAAATTGTCCAAAGAAATGAATTCCATGCAGAACTCTGGTTGCCATTGCAACCTAAAGGAAAAATTACAAAAGTTTTTTTGGCAAATACTATGAAGCCTAGTGCTTAAATATTTGGTGTGTAACATTGTTGATTGGTTATCAACCATGTTTATTCAAATTATGCCCTGGAGATCTGAATCTGATAGTTATGTCAAGTTTACTCTTGAAGCAAGGGCAGCAAGTCTTGCTATATGGTCTCCCTTTTTGTTGGAGATTCCGCTACTTTCTATTTTTAGTAACAAGATTTTAAATTTTATTAAGTCTTCAACATAGTCACTTCTGAGGTAATTATTGTTCTTTTTACCAGGTTCATAGATGATATAATTATTATACATTTTATTCTTTAGAAGAAATTTCATTTTTACTTAATAATAAATTTAATAATCAGACTTTTCCATTGAACTTCATGTAGATTATTGTTCATGCAGATGCTACAATATTATCTTCTGTGTGGATAGTCTTATTCACTTATAAATAATGTATAAAAAACATTATAGTTTTATTATCATTAGAAGGAAGGTGATGTTGTCCTAGATGGGCAATTGTGATAATATGAATAGAAGGTGTTGAATGTGATCTGAAGTTTGATTTTTAGAGCTTAAGGCAATTTATTGATTTTATTGGATGGTGCACTGTTTGTCGTTTGTGTATCTATACTAAAAGTTCTTTCAGTGTGTAAGCAATTTGACATAGTTTTGTCAGTGTGCAGGCAATTGAACAAAGTCCTGTCACTGTGCAGGCAATTGAACAAAGTCCTGTCACTGTGCAGGCAACTGAAAAAGTCCTGTCAGTGTGCAGGTATCTGTACCAAGTGCTGTCAGTGTGCAGTCAATTATCAAGTCCTGTCAGTGTGGTGCGCAGGCAACTGAACAAAGTCCTGTCAGTGTGCAGGTGAGAATGTTTTATGCCCCCGAAGGTTGGCATATTAATATCACATTGTCCGTCCGTCCGTCCGTCAGTCGGTCCGTCCGTACCTCCGTGTGTCTGGCTCAATAAGTCGTGTCCGTGCTGTAGCTTTCTCTTGTATGGACAGATATTAATATGACTTGCCACATGTGTTCGACATACCAAGACGACGTGTCGTGTGCAAGACCCGTGTCCTTACCTCTAAGGACAAGGTCACACGTAGTGTTTATTCACAATGGAATGCTGCATACAAGAACATAGAGTATATAAGTACATGGAGTATAGGCTGTCGTGTCCGGGCTGTAACTTTCTCTTGTATGGACAGATTTTAAAATGACTAGCCACATGTATTCAACATACCAAGACAACATGTCGTGTGCAAGACCCATGTCCCTACCTCTAAGGTGAAAGATACACTAAGTGTTTATTCACAATGGAATGCTGAATATGAGGACATAAGAGTGTAGGCTGTCAAGTATGGGTGGTATTTCAGAGGCAATTTATAATAACTTGCCATATGTATTTGACACGTAAAGGCAATATCAACTTTTCATGTACTTGTTCATAGGTCAATGTCACATTCGGGGGCATTCGTCACATACTGTGACAGCTCTTGTTCAATATTCTTTGAGAAACAAGCTATATTGATAACAAAGGTTAAACTCTTTTACCCAGGTGAGCGATTTAGGGCCATCATGGCCCTCTTGTTCAGTTTAAGGTCGCAGTGATGTTGATAAACTAGGCACAGATATTCACCCATTCAGATATCTTGTCGCATGCAAAACACCATAATATATTTGAGGCTCTTCCAGGACTTACTGGCGTAATTCAGTCCCTGTTCAAAGTTCAAGGTCACGTTAGCCGGGTCAGACACATCGTCATTAACTTAACCATGCGCCGACAAAACCTAGATTTACCTTTAAAGTAGTAAGGGAATATTGAAGAGGCAAAAACAAACTAAGAATCCTAGATATTGATTAACTAACACTGAGATACGATCGAATTGATAATGTAGTATCACCTGATCACGTAACTGTTATAACTACTTGTACTAGAATTTGAGACATCATTTTCCCATGTTAATTTCATACTTTACGTCGAATACTATTTCAACCACCAGTAATGAAACAAAGTTTTTAATACTGTATATTTTAACAAACTACAGAAAATAGAAAAGCCCGTCCGAACGAGGCCTGTAATCTGTAGAATATTTCCCTTAATACTTTCATATTAGGAAAATGCATTTATTTGTGAACTAATGCGAATCAAGCTTTGTTGCAGCACGCATTTGGGTCAACGATGTCAGAAAGACATTTTAGTAAATTTTGCTCAGTCAGGTGAAGGTCAAAATTAACATTTCATTGCGGTAGCTCGAATCTTAACCAAACTTTAAAACTTTTGTCATTGACATTTACTTAAAAATCATATGCCAGACTTTGTCAATTTCGTTCTACAAAATATAGTCAGCGACCCTAGTTTCTATGGAATATAAACTGGCGAACATTTGAATAATACTCATTTCTCATTGGTACGCAAATAACAACACACATTCATAAGTGTAAGTGGTCGACATGCGATTTAATGATGACCGGAAGTGGATGCTTAAATATGTAATCTGAATCACTGAACGATTGCGAACGACTATGCCACATGCAGTCCCTTAAACAACTCAAAGTTTGTGATGGGAGTCGTCATGAGAACAACCGAAAAGATGGTCAGTCCACAGGATGCGCTTTGACGTCTTCTGAAAGAGTTTGACATCCTGCAAAACAACGGTTTCTGGCTTTGAGGTATACATTAGAACTTATAATTGCCAATACGTATGGAAAGGTGAGTTACTGTAGGTGTCAGGTCTTCAGATCCGGCGGACAGTTTGCGTCATCAACGGTAAGTGGAAGGGCGTTCCTGGGTTTCTTGGGCAACCCCAAACGTTCTTTATGACGTACATACATGTATATAGTACTGGCCCGGGAACAGTTTGAAGTGTAAATGTATGTGAGTTTGACAGTCTGAAGTGTAAATTATGTATATTTCGGACTCCAAAAACTTCAACCAGCCCAACTGCGTTCATACCCGATAATGGAATCAATCCGCGCAATTCATCCCTTAAATAAATGTCCAAAATATCTGTTCATTCCATTGTGATCAATGAAGATAAACGTTATTGGACGGATGTACGCGATGTAATGAATGATTTGATGATATTGCTGAATAGTCCGAAATTTCGGAAGTACGTGTATTATGTTGTGCCATTGTGTTTTTGTGATCAAGTCCAAGAAAACAAACATCTGTAGACATTGATCAACGTAGTTTAGACGGATGAATACTCTTTATGAAGGCCAGAAAGTATTCGTTTGTTCCATTATACGTGTTGTATCATTTAGTCACAGACGACAGTGGTCATAGGGAAGTGGACATATTTGCATGTATGTCCGGAAGTAGCCGATAGTCCCTTGGCGTCTTTGTGATCTTCACAAAAGATATATTACGTCTTCGGGTGAAATAAGCTGCACCCAAACGGGTTAAGTCATTGGTTTTGTTAAAGTGTTTTGATTGGTCAATATTTATCCGAAAATTATTATTGACTAATGAAATCACTTAAATGTGCAAACTAGCCATAATTATGACCTTTCGACAACTTTTCAAGGGTTTAAACAATTTGCTGCAGGCTTCTAAGACAGATGAGTTATGTCCGGAGTTGTCAGTTGGTCGAACGGCGCCGTCTGTGTGGACGCGTGCGCCTTTAGGATGGGCGGAAGTGGCGACACTTGTGACTTCTTCAGCTGACCCGTTACCGACTGTATGGTGTTTGTCGTCATCAAGGTCATGTTTTGGTTGGGCATGTCAATTTTCTTTATCACTGCGTGAAACTGGAAGAGAAAAGGATGGGGCTAGTTAAAAAATCAACACTGTTTTTCGTTTTCAAAATCGGCAGACAAACGAAGAAAACGAGCACAATCGCAAAGGCACGCACACGCTATCTCACCTTGGGCACAAATATAAGGAGGATGGTGATGGTGACATAAACCTGAATCTGCGCAAACTGTAGCACTATAACCATGTCAGGGCCAACCACCGACACGAACAGGCGCCTGAAGTGGAAAACGTACATGTGTTTACATCACAGTCATCAGTATATGATGCCATGACGTTGGTTTTACACACAATACACACAGCACGGGTTGGGAATTTTATATTGCAAGCATTAGCATCACGTCTATAAAGGTGCTTTTGAACCACTTATGTGCAGGCTGCCAGACTGTCAACTTCATGCTGCCGGACCGTTTAATTCACGCTTGCAGGCTGCCAACTAAAGGACGGAGCGACATAGTTTCTGTCTAGTTTCAGTATGATGAACATTAGCGCGAAGCTATTTTACCTTTCCAAGAGATGTGTGTCAACACCCTTGACATAATCATATGAAGTCAATGTCATTCAACATCCCTCGCGAAAGCGACCCGGCCGAAGGAATCAGTATAAATATGGCAAGAGACATACTGAATTACAAGGGAGATATAGCTCGGATAAAACGCGAACTGGTAAAGACTTAGCAATGACAGTGTTAAAACAACGTTCCGTGATTGCATATAGTTTCAGTAATTACCCGTTATAAAATTGGATGCATTCTTCTGATGATCTCCCCGCACTTACACAGCTGAACCATGGTTTGACCCGCTACGTGCTAAAGCTTGACATTAAGTTGAATTACGACACCAACTAGGTTATTTACTCCCCCCCTCTTCCCCAACCCCCAACACTGCTGTGAGAACCGTATTTAATGAAATACGGATGGTCCTTCAGCGTCGACATTTAGTAAAGTTGGAAAGGCGGCTCTCTTTAGAGCGATCCGATTGCCAAGTTAACATGGTATTTCAGTATTTGCAATGTACGTACGAAAGGAGAGACGTAAAGCTGCCAAGGATGATGGCGTTGTATACGGCCCATGTGATGTGCTTGCTCTCGTTGAAGTGGGCCGGCGCCTTCCGCACGGTGAAACACAGGTAAACCCCGTATAGGAGGAACAATATCTCGGCTGAAAATCAGGAATCACTTCTAAATCGATACATAATTTATTAAAACCTGGAACGTGGCAAAGGATGCGGATGGGTTCCTCGTGACGTCGTAAAACACATGGAACTACGGGCTGTATTTAAATAGACGCTGCATAGGCCAGCATTTCGTAGGAAAGCGTACACTGAAACGTTATGCTTACTTATATCCCATAGTTATGTATGACATTCAATGTATATTATTTGATTGTATACATGGCAACGGATTCTAGCTGGGGGAAGACAACTACCAGTACTTTGATGGGCGGTTTCTTTACTCAAACTGTGTTGCAAAACATAATAGACACGACAGCTTGTCTAGGAATTAGCTTTGGAACACACACTGTCTTGATACCGGATCACTGAGCCAATGTTAGTAGTGGTTGTAGTTTTGAGAAAAGAAATGGGCAAAATGAAGGTTTATGATCGGAAGGTGGCCATAGTCTTGTGAAACGAAAACATGACAGTAAACTATGGGTAAACATTAAATACCAAGATACCGGTATGAAAACCGGCCATACTGTACCCCCAATTATGCCGTATTCCCACGGCCCGTGGTCACACATGAAAAACTTGAGCTCATCGGTGGTCTTGAGGGTGCGAACTTCCGGTGTGTTGGTTCCGGTCCAAGTGGCCAGGACGGTGACCACAAGGAGCAGCAGGAGACCCAGTCGCTGCATGAGAACCTGGTCCGGGAGGCGGACCCGCTTCTGTGTGCCGACCGTGAATATCATAGAGATCCTGAAGGATAAAAGCAACATAATCATCATCATATTCAGCAACAGCAGTAGCAGCAACAACCACAACAAGAGACCATGCTGCTACAAAAGCACTTGGTCCCGGATGAAGATTCGCTTATGAGTCCCCACCGCGTATATATAACAACAACAACAACAACAGCAGCAGCAACAGGAGGGCCAGTCACTTAAGAAGACCTGTCCTAGGAAGTTGCCTTGAACTACATGGGGTATAATTTGTATGCCTAAACCAAGATTAGTGATAAAAGTTTAATAGTGGAAATACTATTGACAGTGGGGAGGGCTATAACTCCAGACTAACTATATGCGAACTTGATCTGATTATAATATGGAACAAGTCCGCGATCACAATCTCACACGGTCTAACATGCACGTACCGCTAACAACGACGACGTCATCATGGATCATCATTCGCCTCAACATGAACAACGGAAACTATTAGGTGGTAAGATTTTAGTTTAGTACCAATTGTACTAATTAGAGATAAATAAATTAACCGAGATAGATGAGGCCTAGATAAATTTCCCAAGCGCTGATTTCAAGATCGCATGTACGATTAAATTACCAACGCGAACATGTAAACACATGTTGTTGTTTTTTGCAATTGATGACGATGATGGCGGCTAAACGTTGATGTTAAAAAATAATGAGTTTAGTAGCTAGTTTCACATTGTTAGTGGTATTTTTTAAGTAAACGGTTCCCTTAAAAATTAGTATGTAAGTTACGTTTGGCTTTGATCGGAAAATAAATGTGTTTTCCCCGTTCTTAGTTCTTAGATTATTCCCCGATTGTCAAGTGCGTTCGTCAGTCTATTATGATGAAGTCAATTCGATGCAACGCCTGTAAGTGATAACGAACGCCTTTCACGTCAATACTATTTGGGTGCGTCTCAACTAAATACTAATTATATTTTCATTAGTTGACAAGGAAATGACACTACATAGTACACTCTCTTTAATGAGTTAAAACATATGTCGATCATTAATAGGTCATAGACCGTCATTTGTTATGAATGGCGTATAGGTTACACACCACCATTGTCATTTCCTCTATAATTCAATGTGAAATGATTATTTTTAGACAACATTTAAAGGCATTTCGAGCGAATGCAGACTATGATAAACGTATATATTCTTAAAGTACAAGCTTTAAAATACCTTTTAAGCCAATAAAAAAGGGGGGTCAAGTTATTCCTAAAAAAAATTTCTCCACTTGAAAAACAAACTCTAAAAATTGCACATTCCGCCATGACAGTTCTTCCAAAATGACCTTTCAACTATAGGGCAGCAGTTTATGCTTAAATCTCTATTCTAAATGATAAATCAAGCAATAATAGATACTCAAGGTATAAAAGTTTCAGGAATAATGATATTTTTGATTTACAGTGTATTGAGCATGTGAAAACATGTCTATCAGTCATAAAAACAATTTTTTTTTATTGAGAATTTTCCACACAACGGAAGTACATATGACGCAATGGTGACGTCATACCTATATGGACGACTATAAAGCTGGCTTTTTAAAGTCGGTACGATGACTTTCACGACTTTACATAATTTCACGTTCTAGTAAAAATAGAAGAGCCCGAGGTGAGGGCATAGCCGGAGGTGAGGGCAAAGCCCGAGGTGAGGGCATAGCCGGAAAAAGTCTTCTTTTTCTGGTGAACGATAAACGTATAGCACTATGCTAGTACCATGTTAAGTGATGCAATTAATTGTGGACTAATGGAAACAGTTATAGTTAAACTCTCTGTATCACATAGCGCTTTAAAGCCATTTTGATCACCATGTTTCACACCGGTGAAGAACTGCATCCTATTCGTCACAAGTTTGAGGAATGAGATCACATAAATTTCACACAACGCAGTCATATTTGACATTTCCTGTGGCAATTGTGATCGAGTTAGATTTTTGAAGTGACATGAACTCGCATTCTTCACATTTCAATATCAATATGCAATTTTACCCCAAAAGTGCATTCAGTTTACATCTGATTCACATTTTTCACACATTGCTGTGTAATAACCCCCGAAAGTTGTGGTGGTCGAATTGTTGGAGCCGTACCGGTACGGATTCGATCCAGGCTAGTGCCAAAATAAGTCCAAAATATTCCGTTTGATGGTATCATTCATATTATTGTGTCAGTTTTTCGTACCTGGGTTGTAAAAACAAAATTTAATATTCACCTAAAAAGGCGATCTCATGGTAGAGCGCATGCATCTCTGGTCACGGTCACGGTCACACACTGATGTTCATGATAGACATTTGAATATACAGTGAAACTGCGTTCCCTCAAACAAGCGGTCGTTCGAGAACCGGCGTTCCCTCGAGGTCGGAGCTTGGTCCCGAACTATTTTCGTTCTATTTTCATATAAAATACACCCACGCTGCATCGAAACCTAATTATTTCGAGCAGTCGAGCAATATCCTCGGTCCCAAGTACACAAATCGTGCACAAAACCTTATGGCTCCCTCGAGGACATAATTTCACACTTTTTCCCGAACGCGTGTTCCAAAATAAAAAACAATTGCTAGGTGTTAAAATTTTCGCAAGTTGTAAAAATTGCAATGACAGTTGAAAGGCAATTTGATAAGGTGTGAAAACCCGTTTTTCACTGTTAACGCATGACCGATATTAGTTGATATGGGCATTTGAGATGATAATTATGAGAAGTTAATGAAGAGAAGTTAACGCTTTAGATGTGGTCAGAAGGTTCTTTGAATTCACTGCCAATGCTGACAGTGATCTTCAGACGCTCTGTACGCTGTCACGTCACATTATGATTGAACAGTTTCGCGAAACCGACAAGATGCGCCAATCAACAATCCTTGATTTTGCGAAACTTAAATCTGACTAATGCCACAATATATACTGTCATTCAAATGTTGCTTGTTACGAAAATGTGCTTTTTTGTTAAAATAAACATTTTCTTTTTATTCATTTATTGTTTTTCTTTTGCGTTTTACATTTAGTTTACGTCAACTTTTGAACATATTAGCGATTTCCACAACGAAACACATAATCGGTGTCTTAGTAAACAGTCTGTTTGACGACTTCAAACTTAAAATACACTGAAAGATATCTCATATCAAACTGAAAAATTGAAAATCGGGTCGTTCGAAACATCGGTTCCCTCGAGGTTTTGGCTCGGTCCCTGGCGACCTCGAGCGATCGCAGTTTTACTGTAATCATATATTTCGTGTCCGCTCCCGATGATATACCTTTAACGCATGGAAGGGTTTTCATGAAAGGCGTGTATACATGTATGTCCATTTCACCGCGGCGTTGTAATGAAAGTGGGGCATGTATGTCCATTTCACCGCGGCGTGGTAATGAAAGTGGGGCATGTATGTCCATTTCACCGCGGCGTGGTAATGAAAGTCGGGCATGTATGTCCATTTCACCGCGGCGTGGTAATGAAAGTCGGGTATGTCCATTTCACAGCGGCGTGGTAGTGAAAGTCTGGCATGTATGTCCATTTCAACGTGGCGTGGTAATGAAAGTCTGGCATGTATGTCCATGAAAGTCTGGCATGTATGTCCGCATTTCACCGTGGCGTGGTAATGAAAGTGGGGCATGTATGTCCATTTCACCGCGCCGTGGTAATGAAAGTCGGGCATATATGTCCATTTCACCGCGGCGTGGTAATGAAAGTCGGGCATATATGTCCATTTCACCGTGGCGTGGTAATGAAAGTGGGGCATGTATGTCCATTTCACCGCGGCGTTGTAATGAAAGACGGGCATGTGTGTCCATTTTACAGCGGCGTGGTAATGAAAGTCGGGTATATCCATTTCACCGCGGCGTGGAAATGAAGTCTTAAATTTGTTTCCATTTAACCGCGGCGTGGTAATGAAAGTCGGGCATGTATGTCCATTTCACCGCGGCGTGTTAATAAAAGTCGAGCATGTATTTTCATTTCATCGCGGCATGGCCAAGTGGTTAACGCGAAGGACTTGCGATCGGAGGGTTGCATGTTTGAACCCCACTCGGAACACGTCCATGTCAAAACTGGTCGGAAGTAAAGGATATATTTAAACAAGTATTCTATACATGTTTAAAAATGATCACTATAACAAAGACCTTAATCCCTGCAGTATGTGCCTAAATCCATAACAAATAAATACGGGTCTTATTCCTAACTCATGAGCAACATGTGTAAGAATGATCGTGACAAAACGATATATACCCTGGTTATACGCGATAAATATTGTCATGACAATTAGTTCTACCAAGAAAACGTCTAGAACTGAAGTTCCAGGCGCGTCGGCTCAAGGTCACATTCACGGTTAAAGGTCCAATATCATAGCCAGCATTTGGCTTATACAAAATTGAATTGTTTTCATAAAACTTGGTTCAAATATTCACTTCATCCAGTTCGAGGCAACGTGCAGAAGCCACGTGGCAGGTGAGTCCGTCCAAGTTACAAACCGCGATTGCACGGAATATACGAGCCGTGGATTTCGTCTCGTGTGAATCTGGCTAGAGGCTATAGAGACGGACGGACAGACAGACAGAGGTCGGAGGCAAAACAATTGTAGTTAAATGATGCTGACGAAAAAACTGTTGCTTTCTTTTATGAACGAGCTCAATGTCATATTTGAAAATGTGAAGAATAGGATGTGTGTGAAAAATGTGATCTTGAAAAAAAAAGCACTATATAGCATGTACGTGAAGTTAGCGGCCTAGCGGCCTAGCGGCGTGAAGTTAGGGGCCTAGCGGCCTAGCGGCGTGGGGTTAGCGGCCTGGCGGCCTAGCGGCCTAGCGGCGTGAAGTTGGCAGCCTAGCAGCCTAGGGGCCTAATTAGTTTTTCTATTTCCAAGCAATTGTTAATGCGTTTTTTTTTAAAACAATGATAATAAAATCAAAGTTTTTTATTCATATAGTTACATAGCGGCCTTAAATTGTTATCTATTCAGAATATTTATTATTCTTTACCTTTTATTCTATAACAATTTTAAATTAACAGTTTTATGCACAAATTATCAAACTGAAGCCTTTTTTTTATTTTATTTTTTAAAAAGTCGATCGAGCACTTAAGCGGCTTAGCGGCCTAGCGGCGTGAAGTTAGCGGCCTGGCGGCCTAGCGGCCTAGCGGCCTAAAATGGTTTCCTATTTCAAAGCATGTATACATGCATTTTCTTCTAAAACATTGACATATTAACTGTTTGAATGCACAAATGAACACTTTGAAGCTATTAGCGATAATCAACTCCACTCACATTAATCTTTTGTCGATTACGTAATAGTTAGATGACCTGAATTAAAATATTAATGATAAAGAATGGGCGGAGTTAGCGTTGCGAGAGTTCTTAATGTTTAAGCCTAGTACTTAATGATTGCCTAGTATCTGCAATTTCACTGACTTAAAATGTAGATTGTATTCTAAATTGACGTACTAGGCGAAAATGTGTAAATAATACTCAGTTCCCATTTTCACACATACACTATCTTGCACGTAAAGTTACACACTCGCAAAACACTATTTTAACCAGCGTTTACAGACATATATTTTAGCATACCTCCACGTCTTGAGTATGAGGGAGCTGTACATGAGAAAGAACCCCAGATTTATCGGCCATATCCGCACTCGACACCACGCGACCGTCGTCGCCGACATCTGAACGTACATCTGCAAATTAAAGCACAGCAAATGCCTGAAGGTATACAATAAAACACATTATTTTGTGTAAAAAGATATATTTATTATGTAAATTATAAGAGTAAGTTTATACATTTAATTCATATTCCGTGCGTGACGTGCGGTGATATTTTGGGTTGACTTTTCAGACTCGACGCTCTGTAAATTATATAGACGGTGAATTTATCAATAAAACTAAAAACTACTCCTGTGGTGTTCTAATTTATCAGATATACTACACGTCTTCGTTCGGGTCAATTGTTTTGCGCTGTAATGGTCGGTAATCTAAACTGCTTTCGTACGATATACTGTAGTATAGTAGTGTTTATATATATGCCTTTCCCAATAACTTGAAAACACACGATGACAACATGTGTGTTGAAGATGATGCACTTTGTACACTTTCGAATAAACTGTCTGTTCTGTTCTGTTATGTTTTTACCTGTATACACATGATAACAGCTCCAAGACACATTAGCTCGAGAAAAATAGGACTGGCGGATTTAATAACCTGCAACAATACAAGAAATAATTAATGAAATAAAAGTAAATACAATACATGTGCTACTTTTTATTCAGCAGCGTATCCTTACATGTACACAGGAAAATGATAACTGAAAGTTAATGAAGGTATAATTTAATATAAAACCGCTCGCGTCACGTCGCTAGGCCACATAACGCCGCCATGCCGCTAAGCCGCTTACTTCGCATACATATGTTTCTACAACCTGTTTCAAATTAAACAACGGAGAAAATTCGGTGAGCTCAAAACAAATAACACCAACAAAAACACGTTAATAACGCCGTCTTTTTAGTTTGTCGCTACCAAATTCGGCCAAATGGTCGCAACTTAACTTCGCAGCTGCAAACTACGGCGTTAACTAGTAACATACATGGTACAAAAACCATGTGTCCACATTCTTACCGGTTCAAAACGGTAGAGATATGTCGCCACGGCCACAGCCGCGATGCCTATGACGGTGATGGTGTTAAGGAGTAACAGGGGTACAACTAGGGCTCTGTTCCGCTCGTGCAGACAGGGGGAGGCGTCATTGCACGTGTCACATCCAGCGGCGCACGCAGCACACCGGTACAGGCCCTCCTCAACGTTACCCAACTCTCTGGCAAATAACATATCCGGGAGATGTAATGAGACAAGTAAGGGATGGCTGAAGCCGATTGACAATTAAATTTGCCTGAGATGTGTTTTCCGGTCTTATCGAAACTCTTGTGGGCCTTATGTGGATAATATTATGTATTAGTCCGAAAATCAATTTTGATTGGTTTCAAAGGCTCGGCCAATGTCAAATGGCATTTAGAGTTAACATCTATATATATACATGTAATAGAATGTACAAAATTCGGACGTTATAAATATATCCGTGAGGCTAAATGCTATAAATAGCGGGCTGACGTGGACTTCATGTTTTTAACTTAGGTTCTCGTTACAAAAACAGTGAATATAAACCTGAATTGGGCTTCAATGGTCGAGCCACTGTAGGCCTTCGTGGTGGCGCTGGTATCAGGAAAGTAGTACCCGTCTCGGCATATGCACACGTACGCCCCTGGCATAAAGCCGAGCCCTTGCAGGGGTGAACACTGAGGGAAAACAACGAGTATGAGTAATTTCTAGTGACAGTGATGGCATTGTAGCCCTTCTCTAACACAACAGGCTGTGAAGTGGAGCCCCAATAGGGTCTCCCAAATGTTTATTCGTCTCAGAGTACGGAGCTAAAGTAAGCTAGAGAACAAGCAATAAAAGGTATACTCATAATTGATAAAATAATGACGTCAAAAAGTATTTTATCCATCACTGATCGAGACAAATTATATCATGTTTTACCATGCCCGATTAAGCTACATATGACCCAAACAAAAGAGGTTTAAACATAGCATTAACAGAATTTTTATTATGGTTTGATGGTTTCGCGCTAATGATTCAAATAATGATTATTATCCCTAAGGAGGCAAAGACCGGTGTACTCATTAATGAAATGTTTTACGCTGGTGTACTTGCTTAGTGCTAAACTTACCCAGTACAATAACGTGAAGGTTGTATCCGTACTATCGGCCATTTAGGTTTATATATATAAACAAACACAGCTACACACCATCCGCCCTGTATCCGTACAATGCAATATGCAGCTACACAACATCCGTTCTGTGCCCGTACATGCAATACACAGCTACACAACATCCGCCCTGTGTCCGTACAATGCAATACACATCTACACAACATCCGCCCTGTATCCGTACAATGCAATACACAGATACGTAGCATCCGCCCTGTATCCGTACAATGCAATATACAGCTACACAACATACGCCCTGTATCCGTACAATGCAATACACAGCTACACAACATCCGCCCTGTATCCGTACAATGCAATACACAGCTAAACAACATCCGCCCTGTGTCCGTACAATGCAATACACAGCTACACAACATCCGCCCTGTATCCGTACAATGCAATACACATCTACACAACATCCGCCCTGTATCCGTACAATGCAATACACATCTACACAACATCCGCCCTGTATCCGTACAATGTAATACACATCTACACAACATACGCCCTGTATCTGTACAATGCAATACACATCTACACAACATACGCCCTGTATCCGTACAATGCAATACACATCTACACAACATACGCCCTGTATCCGTACAATGCAATATACAGCTACACAACATCCGCCCTGTATCCGTACAATGCAATATACAGCTACGTAACATCCGCCCTGTATCCGTACAATGCAATATACATCTACGTAACATCCGCCCTGTATCCGTACAATGCAACACACAGCTATACAACACACAACATACGCCCTGTATCCGTACAATGCAATATACAGCTACGTAACATCCGCCCTGTGTCCGTACAATGCAATTCACAGCTACGTAACATCCGCCCTGTATCCGTACAATGCAATATACAGCTACGTAACATCCGCCCTGTGTCCGTACAATGCAACACACAGCTACACAACATCCGCCCTGTATCCGTACAATGCAATACACATCTACACAACATCCGCCCTGTATCCGTACAATGCAATACACAACTACACAACATCCGTCCTGTGTCCGTACAATGCAATACACATCTACACAACATCCGCCATGTATTCGTACAATGCAATACACATCTACACGTCAATATCCGCCCTCTGTCCGTACAATGCAATACACATCTACACAACATCCGCCCTGTGTCCGTACAATACAATACAATACACAGCCATACAACATCCGCCCTGTGTCCGTACAATACAATACAATACACAACCATACAACATCCGCCCTTTGTCCCAACAATGCAATACTCAGACTACGTCCCTACGTTTATCTTTAGGACATGGGTAACTAGTGCTAATAGGCAGCAAACCACTGCTGACAACAATGATACAGATGTATTGTCCTGTATCTTACCAACGTTGTCGGTTGACACATGTGCGTTCCCCGGAACACGTCAAGGCCGGATGTGACGCCATCACCTTCGTCACACTGGTTGATATCAATGTGGGTCAATTCAATGTCAATTGTAGCCACGCCCCTGTATGTACAGTTAATAACATAGGCATGAGTGGGGGCACTTTTAATAAGATTAAGGCAATGACTTATTATAAATATCCTTAATTTTTTTAGAACAAAGATTTTCCCGTTCAAAGATGTTTTCTTTTACTTTTTGATATTGAGGCTGGCTCAATAGAGACCACGCCTTTTATTGCTGGTCCTGCACTCAATAGAGACCACGCCCTTTATTGCTGGTCCTACACTCAATAGTGATCACGCCCTTTATTGCTGGTCCTACACTCAATAGAGACCACGCCCTTTATTGCTGGTCCTGCACTCAATAGAGACCACGCCCTTTATTGCTGGTCCTACACTCAATAGTGATCACGCCCTTTATTGCTGGTCCTACACTCAATAGAGACCACGCCCTTTATTGCTGGTCCTACACTAAATAGGGACCACGCCCTTAATTGCTGGTCTTACACTCAATAGTGATCATGCCCTTTATTGCTGGTCCTACACTCAACAGTGATCACCCCCTTAATTGCTGGTCCTACACTCAATAGTGATCACGTCCTTAATTGCTGGTCCTACACTCAATAGTGATCACGCCCTTTATTGCTGGTCCTACACTCAACAGTGATCACGCCCTTAATTGCTGGTCCTACACTCAACAGTGATCACGCCCTTAATTGCTGGTCCTACACTCAATAGTGATCACGACCTTAATTGCTGGTCTTACACTCAATAGTGATCACGCCCTTTATTGCTGGTCCTACACTCAATAGTGATCACCCCCTTAATTGCTGGTCCTACACTCAATAGAGACCACGCCCTTTATTGCTGGTCCTACACTCAATAGTGATCACGCCCTTTATTGCTGGTCCTACACTCAACAGTGATCACGCCCTTTATTGCTGGTCCTACACTCAACAGTGATCACGCCCTTAATTGCTGGTCCTACACTCAACAGTGATCACGCCCTTAATTGCTGGTCCTACACTCAATAGTGATCACGTCCTTAATTGCTGGTCTTACACTCAATAGTGATCACGCCCTTTATTGCTGGTCCTACACTCAATAGTGATCATGCACGCCCTTTATTGCTGGTCCTACACTCAATAGTGATCACGCCCTTTATTGCTGGTCCTACACTCAATAGAGACCACGCCCTTTATTGCTGGTCTTTTTTCTGGGCATACACTCAATGGTGACCACGCCTCTCATTGCTGGGCGTATACTAAGAAGTGACCACGCCTTTTTTCTGGGCATACGCTCAATGGTGACCACGCCTCTCATTGCTGGGCGTATACTAAGTAGTGACCACGCCATTTTTCTGGGCATACACTCAATGGTGACCACGCCTCTCATTGCTTGGCATATACTTAGTAGTGACCACGCCTTTTTTCTGGGCATACACTCAATAGTGACCACGCCTCTCATTGCTTGGCATATACTTAGTAGTGACCACGCCCTTTTCTGTGCATACACTCAATAGTGACCACGCCTCTCATTGCTGGGCATAAACTTAGTAGTGACCACGCCTTTTTCTGCGCATACACTCAATAGTGACCACGCCTCTCATTGCTGAGCATATACGAAGTAGTGACCACGCCCTTTTTTCTGGGCATACCCTAAAGATACTTTGTTTTCCTCCGCATTGCAATTGAAGATATTAACCTACGTACAAATATATAACATCATATACACATGTACACGTATTTTCATTAAACAATTTATACAAATATCACAAATTCTGAACATACAATTATTAGAAGCATGATATGAATACTCAATATTACGCAGCATTTTAAGCACGGCAATATTGTAGTAGGATAATTGACCAACAAACAAAAATAGTTATAATTTTCAGTACTGAGGCCAAACAAAATTCACATTGGTCTGCAAGATATACATGTAGACATGATCGACATAAATATCTCCTGACCACAATGATGTGGGTTGTATCTCATAGGGAATGGCGATAATCATCTTTCTCATAACAAAACAGTTACTAATGTTATCAGTCATAAAGTGCCATCTGAAAATATTGGCGAGACACGAACAGTCCTAATTCATAAAGAATCAATATGTGTGTTGTGTGTGTGCAGTTTCGGTCGATAATATCATAACATGATTTGTTTTTATATTCATGCATTTTTTAAATACGACAATAATATAAATGTACTTAAAAGCAACAGTCGAAACAATCATATACGATGTAGGTTTTTTAAATCTAAAAATCTTTAGCCCCTTAATACAGAATCAAGCTCAGCGCACTATTGCTATTTTTTGGGCTTCTTTTTTACCTTTGAAAGAGTTTTGGAACTTTAAACGGATACTCACGAAAACAAGGTTTGTTTTGTAAAAGCAAGTGAAAGTAAGTAGTTTGGCTAACTATAAAGATAATTCACCCTGTAACGTCTTCGATATTTTGAAAATCTGTGGCCAAATCTTTAATAAGAGAAAAAATTATCCTTTTTATTTAGTAATAAGGTTTACACTGTTTCCGCAGAACATCCTGAGCTAGGGTTGGGAATAGTATTTGGACTAGGGCTGGGAGGAACCTTTATTTTTTTTTTACCCGTGGGCAAGCTAATGATCTCCAGCATGTGGATCTACTTATCTAGGGTTGGAGAAAAAGGAAACCATATCGGGTGAGGGCGAACCCGAATATGGTTTCCTACCAACTCTATAACGTTTATAGCGCCGACAACGTGTTAACAATGATCGTGACGGATCCGGTGTCTAGTGGTCAAACCAGGGGTTGCCAGTTTGATTACCTCCTGTCCCACAACAACAATACTAATCGTCTTTCGGGAGGGTCGTTAATGAGGGTCCCGGGTGACAGTGCTTTATACAGGTGTACTTAAAAGAACCAGGGTAGCTCTAACTAGGGTTACATTCTGTCTGTGCACTATGCTCCAAAAACCTAATATAACTAACAATCTTATTGGAGCAAAACGAATTTAGTTTTTCTGTCTCAGATCAATGTCACTTGTGACTAAATCACCGCACTAATTTGACCAGATATTTTTGTTATTTGTAAAATTTGAACTTAACGACTTCTATACTAATTTTTCTACCACAAAGCCACTTGGAGATGTAAAAAAGTGTATACACTAATTGCTAGGTATACAAATTAAGGCTCATTTGAAGTAGCCCGTGTTTGGTATGCTACATGTACATGTACTAGTTATTGGCGTGAGATACCAATCGGTTACGATCAGACCTTTTTCCCAAATGAGGCAATTAAGAGGTAAGCATGCAATGATGGCGTGATTTGCGCGATGTCAACTCAGTTACTAATTTTCGTTGAAAATGCTGGCAATTAGTGAAAGTTCAGTACTTTGATTACTTAAAGTATTATTTACAGATCATTTGTAACATCCGTGGGTACATCAAGCAGCTATTGGACTAGTTCTTTTTATAGATACTAGCAGTTATGACAGATGAATGTAAGAGTCATTACTTTTTTATTATGCAATATCTATAACATAAAACATGTACAATACAACACAATAACTATCCTGTAGCGCATACATAATGTAAAGTATATATATACATTTTGTAATTTTAATCATCGTTTTGTATCATATAATATTTGTGTGTTGTTCAAAAGGACGTTTTGAGTGATGTTTCAGAAAGTGTTTCCGTTAGTTAAGAATCGGGAACAAGAAGAAAAATAACATTAAGAAGATTGTAAGTGTTGTAGTGCAGGAGATATACATGCACTAGTGCAGATATTCAAGAGATGCCATTTGTTCTCATGAATTTTTTATCAAAGATGAGAGCTCTTTCACGCGTTTCCTTTTCATGAATCATAGGTCAACTGGTACTCTGTGTCTTTTTTGCATACATAATATATATGAAAAGTTTAATTAGTTAAATATTGAGAAATTCATTGTTGGTATATGTTGTGTTTTTTTCAATGAGATAATGCTTTATACAGATTGTAACAGCGCTTTTTACAATTTCTAAAATGAAAACACGTTTCTTGTTATTCAGTAATGTTAATGTTGCTTAATTGTTGAAGAAATCATTAGACATTACTTTGAAAATTGTTCAACGCTTATATCCCATAAATAGTCTAAAGTCTTTTGTCCTTCACTTAAAATGCTTTCATATTCCTCTTCATCTTTGGCTAGTCCCTTCTTCCGGTAATATTCAACACAGTACTCCGCCCGCGTCACGGTCACCATGGCACCGTACATTTTGCGCGCCAGGTCATCTTCCGGTCCCGGAACGGAGGTGGTAATGTGGTCGCGATTGGATGTGATAACAAGCGCCTCTAGAACGCTGCATGGCCGACCAACAAGGTCTCCGGCGTCTTCAAACACGTCAAGAATGAGAGTATAGGGTCCGCGTAACAGCACTTCCCGTTCCCCCGGATGTCGGGAAATCTCGTGAATATCCACAGCACCTATGGTCGTGAGCGTGAGTCTCGGGAATCGTTTTTTGAAATGTGTGATGAAGTCCGACTTAAGACCTATAATGTTGATTTTGTACACTATTGGGTGCAGCTGCTTCCCCTGTTTTTCAGCCTCCTTCATTCGATGCTTGATAAACTTCCGGGCAATTCTTAATTTTGAGCTGGCGGAAAACAGCACTGAAATCAATTATGAAATATAGAGTTCTTATAGGCTGCAAAATGACTTTTGCTTTGAACTAAAACGACCACTTGAAATTTTGCATGGAGTTTAGATCGGAATGGTTAGCTCTCCAAAATGAGTATTATACTTTCTTCTTGAATAGTTAACTACTAGTTTCTAGCGGTATGCAGACGCTGGTTCGTATCAGCATGTATGTCTACATACATATTTTTCTCTGGCTGTATTAAGACTGTAACATCGAAGCAAACGCCATCCCTCGTCTGTTGTTTTTCAAGTCGAACAAGGGGCATAATTCAGTTTTGAGTGATGATGTATAGCAACGACCGGACGCCAAGGTTATCACAATTCCCTGATGAAATGCAGACAAGCTTAAAATGAAATATACAAAAAAAACTTAAGATACCTAACGGCACTGCTATATTGCGGTCTTGTAAGGGTGCGCTCCTAAGCGTCCGGAAGAGGGAAAAATCCTCCTCTCCGAGAACCAATCCCCGCCACACCGTCCCTCGGAAGTTTCTACTAGCCGGATGTACCATGCAATAATTGTACAGGTCAATACTTATGAGCTCTATCAAGAACACAACCGCTCTTATCTCCTCAACGGAAACAAGACAGTTTTCGTCCCTGAAAACGTGGTTACACAATCGGTATATGCGGCGGTATCCCTCGTCAGACGTGTACAGACGCACCGCTTCATACGTCACTTCCCTCTTCTCCAATAAATCATCCTCGCATAGCCACGTGCGCTTTTTACACATTAAATTCTCAAAATCATCCTTGGTAGCTTTATCTTCAAACTCGAAATGGCCACCATAGTTCAGAAATAAATTCTTAAGCAATTCTGTAAATGTGGAGTACTCGTCCCAATTTTGCCGAATGTAGTATATCGACTTCCGCATCTCGGCGTTGCGGTCATCCAGCGTGCTGCCGCTGTAGTAAGGCTTCAGGTTCTTAATTTCACGGCTCTGCATGAATTCCGGATGTTCCTGACTCTCCACAAAGCGGCCATCCCTGTCATCCGCCTCTCCATTTGCCTCATCCTCAGATCTCCGTTCGTCGTCACTGTCATTTTCGCGTCCTTCCATATATGCCCCATCGTGAAATAGCATCTAAAATGTATCATGGCAATCAGCAAAAAGGGCGCATTTTATTTTTTGTGAACTCCATTTCGCTGAGTAAAGCCATACTGTATCTTGTTAGATAAATACGATAAATATCATTACTAGTGGATGGTAAATCTTAAGTTTCTGTAACATTGAGAAGGATAAATCGCATCATGATTTAATAGTGGAATAAATAAAAAGGAGATCTTAATTTTTCTCTGTACCAACTTAAATACCAGGTTTTGCATTAATTCCATACTATTTCAGGTAAAATAATGAAGAACAAAACCGAAAGTAGACTTATCTAACTTTTCGTTCGGATACAGGAAATAAGTCATGTGAACAACTGTTATAAACTGAGTTTAAACCTGACACTAAAATGTTTATTGATTATTTTAATGCAAATGTAAACAATCAAGCAACTTACTTTGTATTGAAATCCCAGTGCTTAAATACTGCCAAACAACACATGAAATTATCGGATTACTATATACATGGTATCTGTCGAGGCATGTTCCGTATCTAAACAGTTCGCTGCGATATCGCATAGCAAGAGTAAGACTTGTATATTCTATTTTTATAATACCGCACTTATGACCAACCTACCGTACAGTTGAATTCTATACTCCTCCGATCATCTAGATTCTAAAACGCCTCGGTTGACATTAACTTTCTCCGGTTAACACTGTCAAACTGAATTGTACTTAAATGAAAGTCGTTTAAGTAGATATCTACGGAATGCCGTTAGGGCCATCGCTTGTGAATGTGTTGATCTGATACACAATACTCGATAGTACGATGGTGAAAACGCGAAATCACGAAACTACGATGGTGAAAACACGACAGTACGATGATGAAAACGCGAAAGTACGATGATGAAAACACGACAGTACGATGATGAAAACGCGAAAGTACGATGATGAAAACACGACAGTACGATGATGAAAACGCGATAGTACGATGATGAAAACGCGATAGTACGATGGTGAAAACGCGATAGTACGATGATGAAAACACGACACTACGATGGTGAAAACGCGATAGTACGATGGTGAAAACGCGATAGTACGATGATGAAAACACGACAGTACGATAGTACGATGATGAAAACACGACAGTTCGATAGTACGATGATGAAAACGCGATAGTACGATGATGAAAACGCGACAGTACGATAGTACGATAGTGCGATGATGAAAACGCGAAATCACGATATTACGATGGTGAAAACGCGAAAGTACGGTGGTGAAAACACGATAGTTTATCGCATTATCATCACCGTACTGTCGTATTTTCGCGTTTACGTTATTATTATTATTATTATCATTATTATACCAGATTTGTTGAGCGCCCTTTTCATAAAAAATACGTTCAAGGGCGCTTATCGTACTGTCGCGTTTTCATCATCGTACTGTCGCGTTTTCATCATCGTACTGTCACGTTTTCACCATCGTAGTTTCGTGATTTCGCGTTTTCATCATCGTACAATCGAGTATCGCGTTTCAGATCAACACATTCATAGGCGATGTTCTAACGGCAATCCGTAGATATCCCATGGAGGGTAATATAATACTATAGCAATTCAGTTTAAAGTTTCCTCTTATGTATGCATACAATATTCCACTGTACAACGAAACGAAACAAATATAACGCATTCTTGGAGCGCCTTCTTAGATGTCCTCAGCTTGAATAACTTATATGGCCAGCTTCGAGCTTCAGTGAACATAACCCCTGCTTGGGGCGTTCTTTTAGGAAACCGCGAACTAAATATGTCCTCTGCTCGCAGAGGTTCTTAAAATACCACGAATTGAATATGTCGTCTGCTCGCAGCACCCTTTAGAATTTCGAGAATTGCGCCTTGTTGGAGCGTCCTCGTTTGGATAAAATTCGTCATAAACAGCTTAAAAGAAGAAAGTACCGATCCTATTCCTTGGCGAGTCCGTGGTCTTGACTGTCAATCCAGGGGTCGCAGGTTCGATTCCCCGCCGCACAACTAAACACATACTTATAGTCTTCCGGAGGGACGTTAAATGGTGGCCCCGTGTGACAGTGCTATACACTGATGCACGTTATACAACCTGCTTCAAAAACATAAAATGACTAACAATCTTATCGGAGCACTCGCCAAATGGACAAGGCCCGAGTGAGATAAATAAGCTAACACACCCAATTTCTTGCAAAAAATGCAAACAATGTCGCGTAGCGCGTGCCATGTCGGCATTTATCATCAATAAACACCACAACGGTTTTAGGTAACCACAGAAATTAAGTCAACATATCCAGTTAATAAGTTAACAAGCCGACATAGTTTTGACCAAATGTCCCGTTATAAACGTTAAGTCGAAACGAAAGACCTGATCTCATCATCAGTATATACGATATACGCTTCCATACTTTACCGCACTATCACATGTACTTTTGTACCACATAAATACTTTTATTAAACAGTTATTTCCACCAACCGAAATATTATGGACGCTCCACTAGAGGCCAGTATTGGGGCGGAGTAAGTGACCATCCAAATGTCCCCACCGCCACAGTCAAAGTAAGGCATGGTCCAGTGACCGTCCTCGAGAGTCGCCACCGGATATATCTCCTCCACTTCCGACAGGCTCGAGTTATTCAGCCTAGGGATGGACATGTTCAAAATAATAAACAGATATCCCACCCACAATGAAAGCACGACATGATTGGGTGACCGTCCGCTGGAGTCGTCACCAGGTGTAACCCCTCCAGGCTCGCGTTTCCCTGCCTTTGGATACATATAGTCCTAATTGTAACCAGCACATACGTTCAACCAATCAATGTGACAATTATGTGGTGTTGGTGCCGACATCGCTGACACTCCGACTCGTTTAAGATTATTATAATAAATAAATATATTCTATCCTCAATATGATGATTGAAAAAGGCGTGCAGATTATAAGGTACATGTATAATTATATGACTCTTGCCTGTATTTGATGGAATCTCGTACAATAGTAGCATTGTCCCATGTCCTAATTTTCAGCGTATGGTACCATTCCGTTCCCGGATCAAGGTAATCGTAGAATAGGGAGATATCGTGGCTGCGAACGGTCCCATTTTTCTTGTAAGCGTACGGACAGAAGGCGAAGTATTTGCTAAAAATTACATACGATTTGAATGATATTTATGACATAATATCGTTCCCAGATCAGGGTACTCGGAGAACACGGAGATATCGCGCCTTTTTATAGGTGCACGGACAGAAGGCACATTATTTACTAAAACTTATGTTAACTTGAAATTTTGAAATACATTCTTGAATGTACATTTGCAAAAACAGTTATCTGTTATTTTGCTTAGTTCGTAAACTCGTACAGGCAAAAGGCATACATGAACTATTCAATATAAATACAAACAATCTACATGAATAACATTTGTTGAAATTCATTAATATAACGAATATAAAGTTGTGGTAGTCACTAGACTCAGCACCAAGATTTGTCAGCAACAAGTGGGTACGAAAAATCAAAACCCCTGCATTTAGAACGATTTATGGTAATTAAACAGCATTATTGTACAATCATTGTCGGTCATTGTAAAAGTAAAACCTAGTATTTACGGTGACGATATAACTATGTAACTGTCGATAACATACACAGCGGTTCCAGATCCGAACACTGGCGAGTGTCGCTGTACGTTGTATCGAGTGACGAGAAAAAAATCGTATCTTTTAAATTTTAAATGCCTTTCAAATAGTTTATAACAATAAAAAAACAGCGCTTCTCACCTGTAAACGCCAGGTTCAACTGCAATTGCGGACCCGAACACAAGCGAGTCTCCATGCACGTTGTTACGAGTCACAAGGAAGAAAAACTCGTCCTCAAGCGAGTCCAATGTGCCTCCATTACGTTCAATGATCTTCGACAGCAGATTGGCTGATCTAAATAGAGAGCACCTCAGATAAGTAGATCCAAAAATTCAACCATACTAGAAATTCTTATCATGCCCACGGGCAAAGATAAAACAAGTACCCGTATGGAACTCCTTTTTAATGGTCTCACATTGTAATTACCTCCCTTGTTGAAGACAGTCGTCTGTAGCATCAGAGAAACCTTGTATTGTGGCAATATTTAGAATGCTAATTAAACCTCGTTTCCGCAAAACACTCTACGCACGGGTTTGGATGAACCTATCTTACACTCTCGGCCAAGGAAGGTACACCGGATATGAGAATGATTATGTGTGTCAACAATATCGATTTTTGCATTACACGGCTCAATTACATTTTTGGCGATTGCAACATACATGTATCAGTTTCTCCAAAAAACAACATATACCTGATGGCTGGGTCCGTATACTGATTCCAGACAGTGACGTCAAACTGCAGTGGGAGAACCTCCCCCGTCCCTCCCACGCAATTGCCGCCCCTCAGTTGGAACACGTACTCCAAGGCCTGTTGTACCACGTCAGCATAACATGGCAAACCTGGATTGTTAAGGAAAATATTATCATAGTCACCCTGTGGTCGAAAATCTGCTGTACCAAATGTACTAGGTAATCCTGAAAAATAATATATCCAATCTAAACACAATAAATCTGAAATATATGCTGGGCAGAGTAAACGTTAACAAAGTTAGTCTGGAAGCTTGAAAACTTGTTCATGTAGGACCTGCTGGACATCGTAAGGCATAGTCCAGTGAAACATGAACGAAATCATTGAATGTATTACAAATCATAACATGCGGTAAAGCAGGACGAAAAAAGGGTTTCGTTCGGACTACATATATAAGACATTAGTTTTCCAGAGTGAAAGCAATTGCGTTTATGAAATGAGCGGTTGATTAACGTCCTATAGTCCCCTCACAGTCGTCCTATGCCAATAGATTGGCGGCGTCAGCAGTGTTGTTAAAACTGCTACATACATTCAGAGTGGGAGTTTCAATGTCAAGCCAGCGGCAGGTTGAATTTCGATGCAGGCATTTTTATAGTTCATCGCGACAAACAAGCTTAGTAGTCTCTGCACTTCATTTCGGTTATTAGCCTACGTGACTGAGGATTACTGAGTCGATGCATCTAATGAGCCGTGTAGCAATATCTGATGATCTATATGAAGAAATGTTTTACCATTATGTGTATAAGAGAAAACGATTTATACGTCTATGTGATCAACACTGGAAGACAATTATTATAATAAATCTTCTAATTTTCCTTGCCATCTCACATGTAAACAATTCACCATAGCCACAAACTATTAAGATTCCACTGTCGAGCAATATAATTAAGAGAAAGATATTACATCTTTTATTGTTAAAACATCATTAAGGCGATATAAAACGGATACATGAAGGCAGAAGGCCAATAATTTCCCTGTATAACATCCAATACGGGTTGTATACATACTAAAGAAGTTTTAAGTAAGGAATGCAACAGGTCCTCGTGTTGGTATTTTAACAGTGGTATATAGGAAATCAAAAAAATGTCTTCAGAAAACAATTTTATTGCGTGCAGGGACCTTTTGTACATCTACCAAATTGTCGAGCTGCTTTCTTGTTGATTTAATGAAGCTAAGCTTATCTTTGCGTGTGGAAACTAGCCGAGAGCTTTCATGTCTATAAATGAATTGCTATAAAAAGACGACAAGGTTCCAATTTCGCATTAGCCTTCGTTGAAATAATTGCCTATGTGATACATAGAAAATGTTCTTCATAATTATCAACAGAGAAACTCCTGCATGTATCGAGTGAGAACCAAAGAAAATGAATCTTGAAGTATAAAATCATATCCCTATGGCAATACCTTAGTGCTTTAGGAACAATAGTTCTTTATCAAAGCTGCACTCTCACAGATTTAACGTTTTGACAACTTTTGTCTTGGAAAAAGCCAATTTTTGCGAAATTTTATGGAAACCAGTTATATTAGACTGTTAACAAAAAATTAGATCGCAGATTTTTATACTTAAGAACAAAAAATGATGTTTTATGTTTTTTTCTTAAACCGATAGTAACGGTTGAAGCCATAAAACATCAATTTTCGAACAGAAATATGAAAATCTGCGATCTAATGTTTTGTCAACAATCTTTTATCATTGGTTTGCACATATTTACGCAAAATTTTGCTCTTTCCAAGACAAAAAATAAAAAAGATTTTATTCCAGAAAAGTAAATATATTTTATATAAGTTTTAGAAAATTCTAATAATGCTTGTTTCATGTGTCTGTTTACTTGTATGGACATATCATCGTGTCTTAGATAAGTGCAACGGGCCATTTTTTTGTTCTTGTTTTCTTTTGTATATTGTTCTTTGGATAGGTAATCAATAATATTGGCATTGGAATCTGTACCTGGAAGTATTGCAAAGCAAAGTCATGAGGTTGTGTAGCGTAACGTGTACGTGTACCACACGTTGACGATAAAGATGCTGCTGAGTTAAAATGTTGTTTAAAAAATTTCACTTCAAACATGTTCTTGTATGCTCGTTGATACTTAAATAAATCACTTTTATCGAGGAATCGTACACATGTCATTTTGAATTCTATGATATACACACACCTTGATGACGTAATGCACAAAAATTAGCCCACAAGTACTCGTACATGTAACCATATACAAGAAGTGTGTCACAAGAACCTATACACGTACTCGTACATGTAACCATACAAGAAGTGTGTCACAAGAACCTATACACGTACTCGTACTTGTTACCATACAAGAAGTGTGTCACATGAAACAATACACGTACTCGTACATGTAACCATACAAGAAGTGTGTCACAAGAACCAATACACGTACTCGTACATGTAACCATACAAGAAGTGTGTCACAGGAAACAATACACGTACATATAACCATACAAAAAGTGTGTCACATGAAACAATACACGTACTCGTACATGTAACCATACAAGAAGTGTGTCACAGGAAACAATACACGTACATATAACCATACAAAAAGTGTGTCACATGAAACAATACACGTACTCGTACATGTAACCATACAAGAAGTGTGTCACAGGAACCAATACACGTACATATAACCATACAAAAAGTGTGTCACATGAAACAATACACGTACTCGTACATATAACCATACAAAAAGTGTGTCACAAGAACCAATACACGTACTCGTACATGTAACCATACAAGAAGTGTGTCACAGGAAACAATACACGTACATATAACCATACAAAAAGTGTGTCACATGAAACAATACACGTACTCGTACATGTAACCATACAAGAAGTGTGTCACAGGAAACAATACACGTACATATAACCATACAAAAAGTGTGTCACATGAAACAATACACGTACTCGTACATGTAACCATACAAGAAGTGTGTCACAGGAAACAATACACGTACTCGTACATGAAACCATACAAGAAGTGTGTCACATGAAACAATACACGTACTCGTACATGTAACCATACATGAAGTGTGTCACAAGAACCAATACACGTACTCGTACATGTAACCATACAAGAAGTGTGTCACAGGAAACAATACACGTACATATAACCATACAAAAAGTGTGTCACATGAAACAATACACGTACTCGTACATGTAACCATACAAGAAGTGTGTCACAAGAACCAATACACGTACTCGTACATGTAACCATACAAGAAGTGTGTCACAGGAAACAATACACGTACTCGTACATGTAACCATACAAGAAGTGTGTCACAAGAACCAATACACGTACTCGTACATGTAACCATACAAGAAGTGTGTCACAGGAAACAATACACGTACATATAACCATACAAAAAGTGTGTCACATGAAACAATACACGTACTCGTACATGTAACCATACAAGAAGTGTGTCACAAGAACCAATACACGTACTCGTACATGTAACCATACAAGAAGTGTGTCACAAGAACCTATACACGTACTCGTACATGTAACCATACAAGAAGTGTGTCACAGGAAACAATACACGTACATATAACCATACAAAAAGTGTGTCACATGAAACAATACACGTACTCGTACATGTAACCATACAAGAAGTGTGTACCAGGAAACAATACACGTACTCGTACATGTAACCAAACAAAAAGTGTGTCACAGGAAACAATACACGTACTCGTACATGTAACCATACAAGAAGTGTGTCACAGGAAACAATACACGTACTCGTACATGTAACCATACAAGAAGTGTGTCACAAGAACCTATTCACGTACTCGTACATGTAACCATACAAAAACTGTGTCACAAAACCCTATACACGGACAATCAAACAATTCAGAAATAACACAGGAATTGTTCATGTGTTTTAATTTTAAATTCTAATTATTTTGCAGTTTCAGGTAAAAAAGTAAGCGTGCTGTCAATATGCACTTGTGAAGTGAATGCCAAATGCATTCAAAATTGCAATCTAACGCAATCAATGTGAAATTATTTTTTTATATGAATACTATTCTCATGTTCGAATATTTCTTGGTTAATTGCTAGTTTGAAGATAATCGCAATACGGTGCATTGTATTTGAGTTCATTAGGACGCGACCAATCTGTCGGCTTCTGAACTTGATTGAACCGGTCGTCTTTGAACGCAATAAATAGTACCATGTACAGGTGCCCGAGTTACAAGTTCTTATTGCTAAGGTGTCTGAATGACTTATTAATACGTTCTTTTAACTGAAATGATCTAGTTTCTTTATTTTTTGTCAGCGATTAACGGAACAACTATGTAACATTTAATAAAAAATATCACATTGCTACCCAAACCACTGGTAGTCTCCCTGGTGACATTATGGTCGGTACGCGAAATGCTGGTAGTCTCCCTGGTGACATTACGGTATGTACGCGGAATGCTGGCAGTCTCCCTGGTGGCATTACGGTCTGCATGCGGAATGCTGGCAGTCTCCCTGGTGACATTACGGTCTGCACGCGAAATGCTGGCAGTCTCCCTGGTGACATTACGGTCTGCACGCGAAATGCTGGCAGTCTCCCTGGTGACATTACGGTCTGTACGCGAAATGCTGGCAGTCTCCCTGGTGACATTACGGTCTGTACGCGGAATGCTGGGAGTCTCCCTGGTGACATTACGGTCTGTACGCGAAATGCTGGCAGGGTCTCCCTGGTGACATTACGGCCTGTGAGCGGTCTGTACGCGAAATGCTGGCAGTCTCCCTGGTGACATTACGACCTGTGAGCGGTCTGTACGCGGAATGCTGGCAGTCTCCCTGGTGAAATAACGGCCTGTGAGCGGTCTGTACGCGAAATGCTGGCCGTCTCCCTGGTGACATTACGGTCTGTCCGCGGAATGCTGGGAGTCTCCCTGGTGACATTACGGCCTGTGAGCGGTCTGTACGCGAAATGCTGGCAGTCTCCCTGGTGACATTACGACCTGTGAGCGGTCTGTACGCGGAATGCTGGCAGTCTCCCTGGTGACATTACGGCCTGTGAGCGGTCTGTACGCGGAATGCTGGCAGTCTCCCTGGTGACATTACGGCCTGTGAGCGGTCTGTACGCGAAATGCTTGCAGTCTCCCTGGTGACATTACGGTCTGTACGCGAAATGTTGGCAGTCACCCTGGTGACATTACGGTCTGTACGCGAAATGCTGGCAGTCTGCCTGGTGACATAACGGTCGTATGCGAAAAACTTGCAGTCTGCCTGGTGATATAACGGTCTGTACGCGAAATACTTGCAGTCACCCTGGTGACATAATGGTCTGTACGCGAAATACTGGCAGTCGTACTGGTGACATAATGGTCTGTACGCGAAACACTTGCAGTCTGCCTGGTGACATAACGGTCTGTACGCGAAATACTTGCAGTCGCCCTGGTGACATAACGGTCTGTACGCGAAATACTGGCAGTCGCCCTGGTGACATAATGGTATGTACGCGAAATACTGGCAGTCGCCCTGGTGACATAATGGTCTGCACGTAAATACTTGCAGTCGCTCTGGTGACATTTCGGTCTGTACGCGAAATGCTGGCAGTCTCCCTGGTGACAACGGTATGCACGCGAAATACTGGTAGTCGCTCTGGTGACATTACGGTCTGTACGCGAAATACTGGCAGTCTCCCTGGTGACATAACGGTATGCACGCGAAATACTGGTAGTCGCTTTGGTGACATTATGGTCTGTACGCGAAATGCTGGCAGTCTCCCTGGTGACATTACGGTCTGTACGCGAAATACTGGTAATCTGCGCAGCTGTGTGAAGTTAGCTAAACATACGACATTGGACATTCAAAAATGAAAGTCGTGCTGGCACGACATTGGACATTGGTCATTCAAAAATGAATGTCGTGCCAGCACGACATTGAACATTGGACAGTCAGATTTAAAGTCGTGCACTGGATAACAATTCATTCTATGAGGTTAACTTAGATCAGTTCACAGAATGACCGATTCCTTTTTAATACCAGGTATTTGATTGTTACCAAAAGTATGCATACCTTGTATATTGTTTATTCCAACAAAAGTCTGTGATGATTATAAAAGTAAAAAAATGTGAAATGAAAGAGCTAGTTAAAGCGTTATTGTTTCAGCGGAGTATACAATATATTGAGCAATAAAAATATATCACCTTTACTGAACATATTCCGGCTTCGTTTCGAATGTCCAATCTCATCTTGGACGACGGAACTTTGAACTGTTAAAATGGGTCTGGAGAATATTTGCGTGATAAAAGGGTTTATATACGTTGTTTTACGATGGGCGTTCAGCAGGGTGTCCAACTTTAATGGATTAAAAGTATCCCATTTCCAAAACAATACTCCCTCCAAAGACTGTCTGTAAAGAAATGGACACCCTGAAGAAAGTTAACACGTTATGAGAGTCTCAAAATTGACATAAGAAGCATGCTGTTCACCAACAATAATAGCAAACAACACAATTTACGAGTAAACGAGGAAAAACATTCGATTGCAACAATGCGTTCCACCAATTAAGAATTCATAGTAAGTTTACTAAATAATCATTGTAAATGTTCAATAAGTAGTGATATATATTTCAATTTATTTATGCTAACATCTGCAACATTTCATATATACTGTGCTCAATAACGGTTTTTGAATGTCCAATGTCGTGCCAGCAAAACATTCACTTTTGAATGTGCAATGTCCAATGTCGTGCCAGCACAACATTCACTTTTGAATGTCCAATGTCGTGCCAGCACAACATTCACTTTTGAATGTCCAATGTCCAATGTCGTGCCAGCACAACATTCACTTTCGAATGTCCAATGTCGTGCCAGTACGACATTCACTTTTGAATGTCCAATGTCCAATGTCGTGCCAGCACAACATTCACTTTCGAATGTCCAATGTCGTGCCAGTACGACATTCACTTTTGAATGTCCAATGTCGTGCCAGCACGACATTCACTTTTGAATATCCAATGTCAAATGTCGTGCCAGCACAACATTCGATTTTGAATGTCCAATGTCCAATGTCGTGCCAGCACAACATTCACTTTTGAATGTCCAATGTCGTGCCGGCACGACATTTGATTTTGAATGTCCAATGTCCAATGTCGTGCCAGCACAACATTCGATTTTGAATGTCCAATGTCCAATGTCGTGCCGGCACGGCATTCACTTTTGAATGTCCAATGTCATGCCAGCACAACATTCACTTTTGAATGAACAATGTCGTGCCAGCACGATATTTGATTTTGAATGTCCAATGTCCAATGTCGTGCCAGCACAACATTCGATTTCGAATTTCCAATGTCCAATGTCGTGCCGGCAAGGCATTCACTTTTGAATGTCCAATGTCCAATGTCGTGCCAGCAAAACATTCACTTTTGAATGTGCAATGTCCAATGTCGTGCCAGCACAACATTCACTTTTGAATGTCCAATGTCGTGCCAGCACAACATTCACTTTTGAATGTCCAATGTCCAATGTCGTGCCAGCACAACATTCACTTTTGAATGTCCAATGTCGTGCCAGCACAACATTCACTTTTGAATGTCCAATGTCGTGCCAGCGTTCGATTTTGAATGTCCAATGCCCAATATCGTGCCAGCACGACCTTAGATTCTGAATGTCCAATGTCGTGCCAGTACGACATTCGATTTTGAATATCCAATGTCGTGCCAGGACGACATTCGATTTTGAATATCCAATGTCCAATGTCGTGCCAGCATAATATTCGATTTTGAATGTCCAATGTCGTGCCAGCACGACATTCACTTTTGAATGTCCAATGTCGTGCCAGCACAACATTCGATTTTGAATGTCCAATGTCAAATGTCGTATGTTTAGCTAACTTCACACAGCTTATCTGCGCGCCTTTGAAGCATTTTATAATTACATTTAATAGGTGAAGCAATTATTGACATTGACATGAAATTGGCAAATGTTTTAAGCTGTACTGTTTCATCTTGAGTTCATTACTTAATGACGAATCCAGTCACCTATAACAGGTATATATCATTTGAGTTTACAATTGTTTTATTGCATAATATGAAGATGTAATACTGTACTTTTACGATGGACTGAGTAATAAATGTCCTTAAGAATCGAATACACTAAGATTACACAATCAAAAGGGTGTAATCTTAAACTAACACATTTCATGGAAATATTATATTCTTGTTTAAATTTGTTGCTGGTTGCTCTCGCTCTGTTGCGTTGGCAGTCGTAATAATGTTAATATGCATTTCTAATTTACACAGAACAAAGTGGAACAGGTATGCGACGTTGTGGTTTCATCAAATTTCGTTATTTATTACGGAATTTCCAGTAATTTAAAAATATCCAGTACGTCGACATTCAATCCGTCGAGTTTTTAATGTGTCGTCAGCAGGTGATTTTCCATGATATTTCTAGTAAGATTAAATGCGATAAAATATTAGAATTGATTTCTGCTTAACATGACATAGTTTGGGGTGCTCCGCATGGTGTCAAATATCCCGTTTCAATTAGCCACACATTCGTTCAAATTGTGAATATTTCAATGTTGTCATTGTGAGGGCAAATGAAAGCGCTGAAAGCGTAGAAAGGCTGTCGTGCTTGTCAGGCAAGCGTGATTTTACCTTTTTTACAAATCTGTTCACAGGCAATACAAATCGAACCCAATCATATTTTGAGTGGCCCCAAAGTGTAACCGATAAGTGCCAGTCATTTCCTAAGAATAGGTAATGTAAGTTGGTATATTTTAATACAATTAGCTTTGTTTCATAACCGTATATGAAAAACCTATATGTACTAAGATACATGGACATAGCTTTCATCTCGCAAGTTTATTGCTAGTGTAAATTAAATCAAATTAAACCCGATATTGCCAATGGAGACGCTTTGGCGATTTGTAGTAGATAAAGTAAGGCAGGGTCTTTTAGTTAACATATTTCCATTTTCTGCGTTTTATCTATAATTATATATTCCCTTCGGGTTCTCACCAAGGTTTTTTGCTTTTAAAAACACATTAAAGTTTCAATCTTATGAACGTATTTAAATAAAGCGGTCTTTTAATTCTTACTATTTTAAAAATGCATAACACCATTTGTCCTATTTTGAAGCCCGGGCTCATTAATTGTTTTAACACGTCATGTCAAAAAGTAGATCTGACGATACCAGATTTCGATTTGCGCTACTTTAGTATATAGGTCTGGGACTTACAGCTTTAAAATTACATATCAAGCATGGAACATATGAACTACCGGGAGCAATCCATCTAGTTTGAACTAATAAAAGAGATGGGAGTATTTATAATCTTACTGGAAATATGAGGAAAGTAGTTTGTTATGAAGTCGTATTCAATAACCAGCTTAAATGTTTTGATTGGACTGTAAAACTTGTTAGACTAAATGGAATCAATCAGGTATATCTAAGGATAAGAATAATAATTATATTGAATACAGCCCCAAGTTGCAATAGTGTGGCGGAGTGATTTAAGACAAGGTACTAACTGCGCATTAATATTTGCATGCACCAGAAAGAACGGTATTCTATTTAACCTGTAGTACTCAAATTAAGTAGTTCATGAACACCGTTAGCATTTTAAAAATAAATGAAAATAAATTATATATTATAATATGTTTTATGCAGTTTTCCTTTTTTCAAAACTTGTTTGAAAACATCTTAAAGGAACAGTTTTTTGCGAACTCTTTAGTCTATTTCTCCAACCCCAAATTATATGTACCTTCCATTTTTCTTCATTCCTTTCTTAATGTTTGCATCATAACCGTATGCGGAGCTTATGGCAACTGATCTAATCGTTTGCCATCAACATTTCATCGACATGAAAATCAAGCCTGTTAAGTTATAGAAACTCGTGTTAGTTAATACATGAAGTTAAACATATCTCTTTTGGTAATAAAAGAATGTGTTTGCTACATTAAAGTTAATCGAGAAGATATTGACAGTATAAAATGCTTTTTTTAATCCAATAAATTATCATATTCTGGCATCATAATTTTTAGTTTTGTACTTTTTTTCTTTTTTTTTTTATTAATTTGTTAAAAGTCAGATTGAAAATCCGTTGCCCTGCAGTGTGCAGTGCCTACCAAGAGTATGAATCAAAACATTCTACACGTCTTTTGTTAAACATCAGTTACATGATATTGACATGTTTCGTTTATTTTTTTAATTAAAATTCCTAAGCTAATTGTCAAACCAAGACGTCTGAGGAATTTACGGCCTGCTCCAGGGCTGGGATTTAGATGTTGACAGTTTGTGTTAAGCCCCTGGGTGTGTCCGCCACCCCGCCGGTAAAGAAACACATACATTGACAGGTTCCTAAGCAGAATATAGAAAAAAATGATTAATTGAAAGACTATTACATTTATTTCGATATGTTTGAATTTTAAAAATAAATAAATAATAATTTAACCTAATAGTAATAAAATTAAATTCATATCACCGGATATTCTTCAATTTCCGAGGTGTACAATTTACATGTATAATAACAAAACAATACGATATAAACATCAATCAGTTGTGAACAACTTATGTTATGAATAGCTATAAAGGATTAATCATAAAAATGAGCATGCATCATATAAATTATGTAAATATCAGATCACGTTCAATGGCTTCCTAGTCAATTTTATGGCATATACGTTCGCAAGTTCATCTTGTCATAGTATGTTTTTTTTTATGAATAAACATGGAAACTAGAAGTTAATAAAGTTTGTGGGAACAGTTTCGGCAATACCAGTGTTGTACAGTGTCATCATTATTGAACAATTGATGAGCACAAACAACAACAATAATGTTCTTCGCATCTCTTAAATTGAAAAGTCTCCATTTTCACAGCAAGCAAATTGTACCAGGACAGAACGGACCACAGCCAAAACAGACCATTACGTTAACCATTGCATTCTACAAAACATTGTCAGTTTTTGGTTGGTCCGTTTGGCCCATTAAGGCCATACCGAATTGAACTATACATGTTTAACGTCAACTTCCTACAAAACGTTTATATAACACGCAAACATAGTACTCTCTTTGCAACAAATGTATAATTAATTCACGGATTGTCATATTAGAACATTTTACCAATGGAAACCGCAACAAAACAGACTCAACATTCCTCTGTTTGTACACGATGTATGTGTATTTTTTTGCTTGACTCATATAATTCTCATTTGTATTGTGAGTTCTAGAAAAGCATTTTCGTTGCTTAGTTTTGATTATGGTTAAGAAATCTTCTAAAGGCTGAAAATCAACCCGCCCGCTGCCGCCAAACAGAAGTTCAATTTGGCATTGCCCAAAACTGAAACAAACATGGTACATATCTTTACCATTGTACGGTATCCAGCACCCGACAGCCAGGAAAATCCAGCAACTTTTCACCATCCTTAATCTTATGTGTTCTATTTTGATGACTGATTTCAATAAAATCTAACCAGATAGTGCAATGTTTGGACACACGACATAGGAATATACGCCAAAGTAAATGTCAACTAACAATAAATCCTGTAGATTGCTATCTACGAAATACTCGGAACACACTCAAGAGTTCATTAGCAAGTTTGGCGCCTTCATTGGTGATATGGCGACTTTTATAATGGTGCTGCGACATTCTCTTTGATACCTGTGTATTGATCTTACACGGATATCATTACATGCTACGCGATCAAAATCTATCAGATTACTGGACAATTATAATAAAATGGTTAAAATTATTTTTGAACCAATTGGATGGTAGTATTTTTCCAAATTTTCGACTGGCTCGTCCGTTAGTAAAGGGGCATAAGCCATCATCTATTTTAGCCTGAAATTAAGTTGAAATGTCAAAACATTGTACCTGCATGTACTCAAATTGCTTCAGTTTCTCACGTGAAAGGGGTGTGCCTAATGGCAGCAAACAATCATGATAACTGTATATGTAAAAAAAGGTTTCTCTGGACGTTTTATTTCCATAAAAGTACTAATAAAAAACAACACCTTTACAAAGAAATAGCTTATAACAATATAACTCGAACGTCAAGCCCTTAATAACGTATTCACCTTAAAAAATATTGAGTTTATAAAATTTATCTTGTTGTATGTGCATTTAATATAAAGATATTATGATCACATGATTTCACACACTATTTGCATTATAATATGCTCGAGAAACAAATTCAAACAACAGTTTAGAATGACCCGTAGCAATAATTTAAAATGTTGTACATGTACTATACACAAGTGCGCTGACGTTGATAATAGGGTAAAAACTGACGTTGCTGTGTTCCAAAACAATCCAAATACCCTTTAAAAGATATTGACCTTGTGTTATCGTATTGGCCTTGTGTTACCGTGTTGGCACTGGCTTTCCAGTATTGATCGTATGTTACCGTATTGACCTTGTGTTACCGTGTTGGCACTGGCTTTCCAGTATTGATCGTATGTTACCGTATTGACCTTGTGTTACCGTGTTGCCACTGGCTTTCCAGTATTGACAGTTTGTTACCGTATTGGCCTTGTGTTACCGTGTTGGCACTGGCTTTCCAGTATTGATCGTATGTTACCGTATTGAGCTTGTGTTACCGTGTTGGCACTGGCTTTCCAGTATTGACAGTATGTTACCGTATTGGCCTTGTGTTACCGTGTTGGCACTGGCTTTCCAGTATTGACAGTATGTTACCGTATTGGCCTTGTGTTACCGTGTTGTCACCGGCTTTCCAGTATTGATCGTATGTTACCGTATTGACCTTGTGTTACCGTGTTGGCACTGGCTTTCCAGTATTGACAGTATGTTACCGTATTGGCCTTGTGTTACCGTGTTGGCACTGGCTTTCCAGTATTGACAGTATGTTACCGTATTGGCCTTGTGTTACCGTGTTGGCACTGGCTTTCCAGTATTGACAGTATGTTACCGTATTGGCCTTGTGTTACCGTGTTGGCACTGGCTTTCCAGTATTGACAGTATGTTACCGTATTGGCCTTGTGTTACCGTGTTGTCACCGGCTTTCCAGTATTGATCGTATGTTACCGTATTGACCTTGTGTTACCGTGTTGGCACTGGCTTTCCAGTATTGACAGTATGTTACCGTATTGGCCTTGTGTTACCGTGTTGGCACTGGCTTTCCAGTATTGATCGTATGTTACCGTATTGACCTTGTGTTACCGTGTTGGCACTTGTTTTCCAGTATTGACAGTATGTTACCGTATTGGCCTTGTGTTACCGTGTTGGCACTGGCTTTCCAGTATTGATAGTATGTTAACGTATTGGCCTTGTGTTACCGTGTTGGCACTGGCTTTCCAGTATTGACAGTATGTTACCGTATTGGCCTTGTGTTACCGTGTTGGCACTAGGAACGTGAAGTTAGCGGCCTAGCGGCCTAGCGGCGTGAAGTTAGCGGCCTGGCGGCCTGGCGGCCTAGCGGCCTAGCGGCGTGAAGTTGGCGGCCTAGCGGCCTGGCGGCCTAATTATTTTTTCTATTTCCAAGCAATTGTTAATGCGTTTTTTTAGAACAATGATAAATCAAAGTTTTTTATTCATATAGTAACATAGCGGCGTTAAATTGTTATCTATTCAGAATATTTTTCTTTACCTTTTATTCTAAAACAATTTTAAATTAACTGTTTTATGCACAAATTATCACTCTGAAGCGTTTTTCAACTTTTTTCAAAAAAGTCGATCAAGCACTTCAGCGACCTAGCGACCTAACGGCGTGAAATTAGCGGCCTGGCGGCCTAGCGGCCTAAATTGAATCCTATTTCAAAGCATGGATACATGCATTTTCTTCTAAAACAATGACATTTTAACTGTTTTTATTTACACATTAACACGTTGAAGCGATTATCAACATTTTTTTCAAAAACGTCGATAAAGCAGTAAGCTAATTCAAAGCATTAAACATGCCTGTTCTTCTAAAACAATGATGTATTGACTGTTTGTATGCACAAATTATCACTCTGAAGCGTTTTTCATTTTTTTTTCTCAAAAAAGTCGATCGAGCACTTCAGCGGCCTAGCGGCCTAGCGGCGTGAAGTAAGCGGCCTTGCGGCATAGCGGCCTAGCGGCCTAAAATGGTTTCCTATTTCAAACCATGTATACATGCATTTTCTTCTAAAACAATGACATATTAACTGTTTGAATGCACAAATTAACACTTTGAACTATTAGCGATAATCAACATATTTTTTTATTCAAAAAAGTTGATTAAGCAGTCAGCTATTTCAAAGCATTAAATATGCCTGATCTTCTAAAACAACGATATATTTAGTGTTTGTATGCACAAATTATCACTCTGAAGCGTTTTTCAACTTTTTTTCAAAGATAGTCGATCGAGCACTTCAGCGGCTTAGCGGCCTAGCGGCGTGAAGTTAGCGGCCTGGCGGCCTAGCGGCCTAAAATGGTTTCCTATTTCAAACCATGTATACATGCATTTTCTTCTAAAACAATGACATATTAACTGTTTGAATGCACAAATTAACACTTTGAATCTACTAGCGATAATCAACATATTTTTTTCAAAAAGTCGATAAAGCAGTCAGCTATTTCAAAGCATTACACATGCCTGATCAATTAAAACAATGATATATTTAGTGTTTTAATGCACAAATTATCACTCTAAAGCGTTTTTCAACTTTTTTTTCAAAAAAAATCGATCGAGCACTTCAGCGGCCTAGCGGCCTAGCGGCGTGAAGTTAGCGGCCTGGCGGCCTTGCGGCCTAGCGGCCTAAAATGGTTTCCTATTTCAAACCATGTATAGATGCATTTTTTTCTAAAACAATGATATGTTAACTGTTTTAAGCTCACACTATCACTCTGAGGCGATTATCAACCTTTTTTTCAAAAAGTCGAACAAGCAGTCAGCTTTTCAAAGCATGTGAACATGCCTCTCCTTCTATTTTTTTATATATTTTTTCTGATTTTATGCACAAATTATCACTCTTAAGCAATTATAAACATTTTTTAAGAAAAAAATGCATGTATACATGGTTTGAAATAGGAAACCATTTTAGACCAGGCCGCTAACTTCACGCCGCTAGGCCGCTGAAGTGCTCGATCGACTTTTTTTTAAAAACTTGAAAAACGCTTCAGAGTGATAATTTGTGCATAAAAACAGTAAATATATCGTTGTTTTAGAAGATCAGGCATGTTTAATGCTTTGAAATAGCTGACTGCTTAATCGTTTTTTTAAAAAATATGTTGATTATCGCTTATAGCTTCAAAGTGTTAATTTGTGCATTCAAACAGTTAATATGTCATTGTTTTAGAAGAAAATGCATGTATACATGGTTTGAAATAGGAAACCATTTTAGGCCGCTAGGCCGCTAGGCCGCTAGGCCGCAAGGCCGCTAACTTCACGCCGCTAGGCCGCTGAAGTGCTCGATCGACTCTTTTTTAAAAACTTGAAAAACGCTTCAGAGTGATAATTTGTGCATAAAAACACTAAATATATCGTTGTTTTAGAAGATCAGGCATATTTAATGCTTTGAAATAGCTGACTGCTTAATCGTTTTTTTTTTTTAAATATGTTGATTATCGCTTATAGCTTGAAAGTGTTAATTTGTGCATTCAAACAGTTAATATGTCATTGTTTTAGAAGAAAATGCATGTATACATGGTTTGAAATAGGAAACCATTTTAGGCCGCTAGGCCGCTAGGCCGCAAGGCCGCTAACTTCACGCCGCTAGGCCGCTAGGCCGCTGAAGTGCTCGATCGACTTTTTTAAACAAAATTAAAAAACGCTTCAGAGTGATAATTTGTGCATAAAACAGTTAATTTAAAATTGTTTTAGAATAAAAGGTAAAGAAAAATATTCTGAATAGATAACAATTTAAGGCCGCCATGCTACTATATGAAAACAAAACTTTGATTAATCACTGTTTTAAAAAAAGACGCATTAACAATTGCTTGGAAATTGAAAAATAATTAGGTCGCCAAGCCGCTAGGCCGCCAACTTCACGCCGCTAGGCTGCTAGGCCGCCAGGCCGCTAACTTCACGCCGCTAGGCCGCTAGGCCGCTAACTTCACGCCACTTGGCCGCTAGGCCGCTAACTTCACGCCGCTAGGCCACTAGGCCACTAGGCCGCTAGGCCGCTTACTTCACGTACATGTTGGCAGTTAGCTTTCCAGTATTGACAGTATGTTACCGTATTGAGCTTGTGTTACCGTGTTGGCACTGGCTTTCCAGTATTGACAGTATGTTACTGTATTGGCCTTGTGTTACCGTGTTGGCACTGGCTTTCCAGTTTTGACAGTTTGTTACTGTATTGGCCTTGTGTTACCGTGTTGGCACTGGCTTTCCAGTATTGACAGTATGTTACCGTATTGGCCTTGTGTTACCGTGTTGGCACTGGCTTTCCAGTATTGACAGTTTGTTACTGTATTGGCCTTGTGTTACCGTGTTGGCACTGGCTTTCCAGTATCGACAGTATGTTACCGTATTGGCCTTGTGTTACCGTGTTGGCACCGGCTTTCCAGTATTGACAGTATGTTACCGTATTGGCCTTGTGTTACCGTGTTGGCACTGGCTTTCCAGTATTGACAGTATGTTACCGTATTGACCTTGTGTTACCGTGTTGGCACTGGCTTTCCAGTATTGACAGTATGTTACCGTATTGGCCTTGTGTTACCGTGTTGGCACTGGCTTTCCAGTTTTGACAGTTTGTTACCGTATTGGCCTTGTGTTACCGTGTTGGCACTGGCTTTCCAGTATTGACAGTATGTTACCGTATTGGCCTTGTGTTACCGTGTTGGCACTGGCTTTCCAGTATTGACAGTATGTTACCGTATTGGCCTTGTGTTACCGTGTTGGCACTGGCTTTCCAGTATTGACAGTATGTTACCGTATTGGCCTTGTGTTACCGTGTTGGCACTGGCTTTCCAGTATTGACAGTATGTTACCTTATTGACCTTGTGTTATCGTGTTGGCACTGGCTTTCCAGTATTGACAGTATGTTACCGTATTGATCTTGTGTTACCGTGTTGGCACTGGCTTTCCAGTATTGACAGTATGTTACCGTATTGGCCTTGTGTTACCGTGTTGGCACTGGCTTTCCAGTATTGACCGAGTGTTACCGTGTTGGCAATGGCTTTCCAGTATTGGCCTAGTGTTACCGTGTTGGCAATGGCTTTCCAGTATTGGCCTAGTGTTACCGTGTTGGCAATGGCTTTCCAGTATTGGCCTAGTGTTACCGTGTTGGCAAGGGCTTTCCACTATTGACCTTGTGTTACTGTGTTGGCATTGGCCTTATTCTTGTATAAGTATGTTAATAAGCAAGTGAATGTAAGTTTAATAATCGTATTTAATCTGTTCTGGCATAATCAAATTTGTCTTAAGATATAATATTAAATTAAAAGTTTAAAACAAATTATCTGATGCCAGAACAGATGAAATACAAATAGTATACTTACATTCATGTACGCGATCAAACTGTTGTAATGATGGTGTTAAAAAATACCATTATGAGCACGAGGAAAGAATTATATCTTATTCTGATAAAAGCACATCAAAGGAATTACATAGCTTTTGTGAGAATGCTTAAGGATCACATTCCGAACGAGTGTTTTATTCATCATTATATTACTTTAATTATTCAATCATTTCTTTTGAATCTACTTCACAGACTTTTCCTCTGTGTCCAAGTGAAAATGTTCAACTGGAAACACAGGATCTGTCGTGAGTTTACTTATTGGTCATGTGTGAACGTATTGGTCCCGTGTGAAAGTGTAAAAGTATTGGTCCCGTGTGAACGTATTGGTCCCGTGTGAACGTATTGGTCCCGTGTGAAAGTGTAAAAGTATTGGTACCGTGTGAACGTATTGGTCCCGTGTGAACGTATTGGTCCCGTGTGAAAGTGTAAAAGTATTGGTCCCGTTTGAACGTATTGGTCCCGTGTGAAAGTGTCAAAGTATTGGTCCCGTGTGAAAGTGTAAAAGTAGTGGTAAAGTGTGAACGTATTGATCCCGTGTGAAAGTGTAAAAGAATTGGTCCCGTTTGAACGTATTGGTCCCGTGTGAAAGTGTCAAAGTATTGGTCGAGTGTGAAAGTGTCAAAGTATTAGTCCCGTGTGAAAGTGTAAAAGAAATGGTCACGTGTGAACGTATTGGTCCCGTGTGAAAGTGTAAAAGTAGTGGTCCCGTTTGAACGTATTGGTCCCGTGTGAAAGTGTCAAAGTATTGGTCCAGTGTGAAATTGTCAAAGTATTGGTCCCGTGTGAAACTGTAAAAGTAGTGGTAGAGTGTGAACGTATTAGTCCATTGTGAAAGTGTAAAAGAATTGGTCACGTGTGAACGTATTGGTCCCGTGTGAAAGTGTCAAAGTATTGGTCGAGTGTGAAAGTGTCAAAGTATTGGTCCCGTGTGAAAGTGTAAAAGAAATGGTCACGTGTGAACGTATTGGTCCCGTGTGAAAGTGTCAAAGTATTGGTCCAGTGTGAAAGTGTCAAAGTATTGGTCCCGTGTGAAAGTGTAAAAGTAGTGGTCCCGTGTGAACGTATTAGTCCCGTGTGAAAGTGTAAAAGAATTGGTCACGTGTGAACGTATTGGTCCCATGTGAAAGCGTCAAAGTATTGGTCCCGTGTGGAAGTGTAAAAGTATTGGTCCCGTGTGGAAGTGTAAAAGTATTGGTCATGTGTGAAAGTGTAAAAGTATTGGTCCCGTGTGAAAGTGTCAAAGTATTGGTCCCGTGTGAAAGTGTAAAATTATTGGTCCCGTGTGAAAGTCTAAAAGTATTAGTTATGCGTGAAAGTGTTTATGTATTGGTCCCGTGTGAAAGTGTCAAAGTATTGGTCCTGTGTGAACGTATTGATCCTGTGTGAACGTATTGGTCCCGTGTTAACGTACAGGCCATGTGTAAATGTATTGGTCCTGTGTTAACGTTTTGGTCCTGTGTTAATGTTTTGGTCCCGTGTTAACGTTTTCGTTCCGTGTTAACGTACAGGCCATGTGTTAACGTATTGGTCCTGTGTTAACTTTTGGTCCCGTGTTAACGTTTTGGTCCCGTGTTAACGTACAGGCCCTGCGTAAACGTATTGGCCCTGTGTTAACGTATTGTTCCTGTGTTAACGTATTGGTCCTGTGTTAACGTATTGTTCCTGTGTTAGCGTATTGGTCCTGTTTTAACGCTTAGGTCCCGTGTAAACGTATTGGGCCCTTGTTAACGTACAGGCCATGTGTAAACGTATTGTTCCTGTGTTAACGTATTGGTTCTGTGTTAACGTATTGTTCCTGTGTTAGCGTATTGGTCCTGTTTTAACGCTTTGGTACCGTGTAAACGTATTGGTCCCTTGTTAACGTACAGGCCATGTGTAAACGTTTTGGTCCCTTGTTAACGTACAGGCCATGTGTAAACGTATTGGTCCCGTGTAAACGTATTGGTCCCTTGTTAACGTACAGGCCATGTGTAAACGTATTGGTCCCTTGTTAACGTACAGGCCCTGTGTTAACGTTTTGGTCCTGTGTTAACGCATTGGTCCCGTGTAAACGTATTGGTCCCATGTTAACGTACAGGCCATGTGTAAACGTATTGGTCCGGTGTAAACGTTTTGGTCCCGTGTTAACGTTTAAGTCCCGTGTTAACGTTTCGGTCCCGTGTTAACGTTCTGGTCCCGTGTTAACGTACAGGCCCTGTGTAAACGTATTGGTCCTGTGTTAACGTATTGGTCCTGTGTTAACTTTTGGTCCCGTGTTAACATACAGGCCTTGTGTAAACGTATTGGTCCTGTGTTAACGTATTGGTCCTGTGTTAACGTATTGTTCCTGTGTTTACGTTTTGGTCCCGTGTTGACGTACACGCCCTGTGTAAACGTATTGGCCCTGTGTTAATGTACTGATACTGTGTTAACGTATTGGTACTGTGTTAACCTATTGGTCCCGTGTTAATGCATTGACCCTGTGTGAACGTATTGGTCCTGTGTTAACCTATTGGTCCTGTGTTTACGTACAGGTCTTGTGTACTCATATTGGCCCTGTGTGAACATTTTGGCCCTGTAGAAAGGTATTGGGCCTATGTTGATGTATAGGCCCTGTATTTACGTATTGGTCCTGTATTAATTTTGGTCCTGTGTGTGCGTACTGGTCCTGTGTGTACGTACTGGTCGTGTGTTTACGTATTGGTCCTATGTGAACGTATTGGTCCCGTCTTTACGTACTGGTCCTGTGTGTACGTATTGGTCCTGTGTGTACGTATTGGTCCTGTGTGTACGTACTGGTCGTGTGTTTACGTATTATTCATGTGTTTACGTATTGGTCCTGTGTGTACGTACTGGTCGTGTGTTTACGAATTCTTCATGTGTTAACGTATTGGTCCTGTGTGTACGTACTGGTCGTGTGTTTACGTATTCTTCATGTGTTAACGTATTGGTCCTGCGTGCACGTATTGGTCCTGTGTGTACGTACTGGTCGTGTGTTTACGTATTATTCATGTGTTAACGTATTGCCTATTGGTCCTGTGTGTACGTACTGGTCGTGTGTTTACGTATTCTTCATGTGTTAACGTATTGCCTATTGGTCCTGTGTGTACGTACTGGTCGTGTGTTTACGTATTCTTCATGTGTTGACGTATTGGTCCTGTGTGTACGTACTGTTCGTGTGGGTACCTATTGGTCCTGTGTTAACGTATTGGTCCTGTGTGTACGTACTGGTCGTGTGTTTACGTATTCTTCATGTGTTGAGGTATTGGTCCTGTGTGTACGTACTGGTCCTGTGTGTTTACGTATTATTCATGTGTTGACGTATCGGTCCTGTGTGTACGTACTGGTCTTGTGTTTTCTTATTCTTCATGTGTTGACGTATCGGTCCTGTGTGTACGTACTGGTCCTGTGTTTACGTATTATTCATGTGTTGACGTATTGGTCCTGTGTGTACGTACTGGTCGTGTGTTTACGTATTCTTCATGTGTTGACGTATTGGTCCTGTGTGTACGTACTGGTCGTGTGTTTACGTATTCTTCATGTGTAAACGTATTGGTCCTGCGTGTAGGTACTGGTCGTGTGTTTTCGTTTTCTTCATGTGTTAACGTATTGGTCCTGCGTGTACGTACTGGTCGTGTGTTTTCGTATTCTTCATGTGTTGACGTATTGGTCCTGCGTGTACGTACTTGTCGTGTGTTTTCGTATTCTTCATGTGTTAACGTATTGGTCCTGTGTGTACGTACTGTTCGTGTGGGTACCTATTGGTCCTGTGTTGACGTATTGGTCCTGCGTGTACGTACTGGTCGTGTGTTTACGTATTCTTCATGTGTTGACGTATTGGTCCTATGTGTACGTACTGGTCGTGTGTTTACGTATTCTTCATGTGTTGACGTATTGGTCCTGCGTGTACGTACTGGTCGTTTGTTTTCGTATTATTCATGTGTTAACGTATTGGTCCTGTGTAAACCGTCATAAGTGTTCGTATTGACCCTGTTATCAACTTATTGGGTCTGTATTTCGCATGTTGGTTTTTGGTTTTCCCGATTGGCAGCTGATTTCTACAAGTTTCGACTTGTTTGCCACAGGCACCAGAATGCCACGACAGAAATATTTGAGCGTTTCGACGTCATCCGTTTAGGCGTTTTAGGATATAACATATAGCGAAATAGCAGGGTATAGATATTACACAGTTGATACAATTATCCAAATGTCATTTTGGGCCGGTGAGTTGTGAATTGTTGTGTGTTATGATATTTTATTTGAAACGTTGCGTTTCTGTTCTGGTACACTAGACTAAGTCACAAAACGATTGGAAAAAATGCCAAAGGTTGTTTAATTGTTCTGCTTCGCGACAAAAAGAGAAAAAGCAAATTGGGCAGAAATAAGTGATCATATGTTCTCGAGGCGGATTGGTAGATTGTTATCCATGGGTAATTCCCGTACGCCTGGCAGTACAAAGCAACTATGTTTCCCTCGAAATAGCAAACCTCGGGAACAGAAATAAACAAAACGAAGTCTAAGTGGGCGTGTATACATGTGATTTTCAAATGGTGCATGTTTGTCGTATATCCACTGAATGCTTGCGATTGGAATGCTGTTAATCATGTCATATTTACTGTAAATGATATTTATATCGCTTTACTCTCCCAAACCTTGTTAATCATACGGTTTTACCTGGTATGTTCTAGCTATTCTCTAACATGTTCTAACTATTCTCTAACATGTTCTAGCTATTCTCTAACATGTTCTAGCTATTCTCTAACATGTTCTAACTATTCTCTAACATGTTCTAACTATTCTCTAACTATTCTCTAACATGTTCTAGCTATTCTCTAACATGTTCCAACTATTCTGTAACATGTTCTAACTATTCTCTAACATGTTCTAGCTATTCTCTAACATGTTCTAACTATTCTCTAACATGTTCTAACTATTCTCTAACATGTTCTAACTATTCTCTAACATGTTCTAGCTATTCTCTAACATGTTCTAACTATTCTCTAACATGTTCTAACTATTCTCTAACATGTTCTAACTATTCTCTAAACTATTCTCTAACATGTTCTAACTATTCTCTAACATGTTCTAACTATTCTCTAACATGTTCTAACTATTCTCTAACATGTTCTAACTATTCTCTAAACTATTCTCTAACATGTTCTAACTATTCTTTAACATGTTCTAACTATATTCTAACATGTTCTAACTATTCTCTAACATGTTCTAACTATTCTCTAACATGTTCTAACTATTCTCTAACATGTTCTAGCTATTCTCTAACATGTTCTAACTATTCTCTAACATGTTCTAGCTATTCTCTAACATGTTCTAGCTATTATCTAACATGTTCTAACTATTCTCTTACATGTTCTAGCTATTCTCTAACATGTTCTAACTATTCTCTAACATGTTCTAACTATTCTCTAACATGTTCTAGCTATTCTCTAACATGTTCTAACTATTCTCTAACATGTTCTAACTATTCTCTAACATGTTCTAGCTATTCTCTAACATGTTCTAACTATATTCTAACACGTTCTAACTATATTCTAACATGTTCTAGCTATTCTCTAACATGTTCTAACTATTCTCTAACATGTTCTAACTATTCTCTAACATGTTCTAACTATTCTCTAACATGTTCTAACTATTCCCTAATATGTTCTAACTATTCCCTAATAGGTTCTTACTATTCCCAAATAGGTTCTAACTATTCCCAAATATGTTCTAACTATTCCCTAATATGTTCTAACTATTCCCTAACATGTTCTAACTATTCCCTAATATGTTCTAGTTATTCCCAAATATGTTCTAACTATTCCCTAATATGTTCTAACTATTCCCTAATATGTTCTAACTATTCCCTAATAGGTTCTAACTATTCCCTAATATGTTCTAACTATTCCCTAATATGTTCTAACTATTCCCAAATATGTTCTAACTATTCCCTAATATGTTCTAACTATTCCCAAATATGTTCTAACTATTCCCAAATATGTTCTAACTATTCCCAAATATGTTCTAACTATTCCCCAATATGTTCTAGCTATTCCCTAGTATGTCCCAGCTATTCCCTAATATGTTCTAGCTATTTCCTGATATGTTCTAGCTTTTCTCCAAATATTTTAGCTATTCCCTAATATTTAGCTATTCCCTTATATGTTCTAGTAATACCCTAATATGCTCCAGTTATTCCATATTATGCTCTAGCCATTCCCTAATATGTTCTAGCTATCTCCTAGTTTTTTTTCTCTTTTGAATAATCATTTAGTTTGAATTGATTTTGTAAATTAGTAGTGCTTACGCGGAGCGAGAGAGCATTTTTTCAGTCATTAAGATTTTACAAAAATAATCAACTGACTTGGATAAGGCGGGGATTTAATTGTGACACCATTTATGCTTATCTTAACGCTCAGCAGTGCTGTAGCCAGAGGCATATTTGAACCAAGGCATTTTAAGGGGATTTGGGGGCATGCCCCCAAAAATGTTTTGAGGACTTTTCTTGTCCGTCCTGAACACCACTTCGACCATGTTGTATCACCATAAACTTCGCATCATGTTTATTTTCGACCGAGAAGAAAATTATTTCCATATATCTATCTACATTGTATTGGTATTAGGAACCAGGGACATGCTCGCCGGAATAAACAGGGGCTTAAATTGATTTTCAGCGATTTCTGATTATTGCAAGACAAATTAAGTGAGCACACACTGATTTAGATACACCATAAATATGTTGGTTTGTTTTTTTCAATTAATTTTGTTTTCTGAATCCAAATCCAAAACAATTACTTTATGTCTAGGAAAATCCGACAATAGCAGAACGTATGGCGGTCTAATCGAATGTTTTTTTTTTATTAACAAACATTAAAGCCATCCATTAAGACTATCATGGTTGATTGTGTCCATGTTCTGAGTCTTCTTAAAACGCTGGCACTGGGTTCGCATTAACAGAAACCTTAAGGTAAACTAAAAGTAACTCAAAAAATAAATTAATTTTAGGGAAGTAGTTTTCATCACACTTTTCAAATCCTTCTTTAAAAATACACTGATTATTTTTTATCCATCTATTAGAGTGTTTCAATCTTAAAACTTTGGTTTCAAATTGGCTTATCATACGAAGGTCGTTTGAAAATGTTTGTCCTCAATGCTACACGAAATGTGGTCATGATTTCCAGGTAATAAATATGTTCCCTCTAAAACGTCTTTCAATTGTTCAGAAAAACGAGAAGTAATGTGCTATATTACATGGTCTAAAAATGGACAGGAGTAATTAAGCTTATAATGGTCCATCGCTGATGAATTTTCACTGACATTTGCCATTTGCCATGTAATTTTGTCTACCAACGAGTCATGCAATAGACATTGGTCTTATAAATGCCAACTTGATATGTTTAAATCGCAGCAAGGTACCTCGACTTGCCTCAGTGTCTGATGCTACGGCATTTCGCATAATTAAATGTAACTTTGTAGCCGTTTGTCGAATTCAGAAGTCAATTTTATTATTTTTCATTGCATTTCATTCTTCTTCTTTATTTTGTTTTTTGCTTGGCAAATGTTAACCGAGGCAGCTACATCTGTACTCCGGTGTGGCTCAATGTGGCTACCGCGCCGCGCAGTGTAGTATTTATTGAATGATGTTGCTGAACATTATATTCTTTATATCCACTTTTTATTGATTATTATACATGTAGTTTACATGTTAAATGGAGGTTAATTTAGTACCAGGTGTTAAGAATCTTGCGCTAAACTATTCTCCTTAGAGTATTAAGCCTCATTTGCAAGAAAGCATGGCGGTCCAGAATCACTGCATACTCATTCTCTGGGGTTATGTAATATTTAGCCAGTATAATAATGGAACACTTCATGACATGGTTTCCGCATAAATCTGACATGGGCTTGCCCATATGGGTCCAACTCGAATCCCTGTTGCACATCCCACATGGGCCGCACAAGGTTTCGTTTGAAGAAAATGTGAACAACAGACGGACAATGACCGACAGTGGCTCATTACATGTGTTAAACATAACATTTCCATTCGGTTTCAGTATGCGTTCATACCTCAGGTTTCAATTTTATAAATTGAAGTCTTGTTCCGTTACTGTTATCACAAACAAGGAAATATTACATGTAGACATACATTTCTTTTTTATTTCTATTAAAAAGGAATTAGATACATAATATCAATATAACAGAGCAATGTAATTCATCTATACATAAAAAGTGTTGACATATTTGTATGTAAATATGATAGTGTTACCTTCTTTTTGTATGCAATTGTTACCTAACTATATATTTATTTCTCAATATAAAATATGAAACTACAATATAGTTCTAGAATAATATGCTTCTAAATAGCAAATAAATCAAGACTTATAAGGCCCCAAAAATGTAAGAAAAATACCATAACAACTATTTCTCAACTACTTAAATAAAATCTTAAATATACAAAAAACAAAAAAGTAGAATATTTATCAGTTATTTCTATTAAAGTCAACACACCTTACATTTTTAAGGGGAGCTAACATATATTTTTTTAAATTATACACGAATCATAATTTGAAATAAAATAATGGACATTGATGCATGATTTCCCAATAACAATACAAGAATAAATGTACACATGTATGGATCACAGACATGAATCACTCACAACAATCCTTTCACACATATCAAAATATGTTACACAGATATTCCTTACTCATAATGGCCCCATGAATTAAATTATAATTACCATTAAGTTCCGCTTAATGTTAAGTATTTTTCAATGTATTTGTAAAATCTATAACATAACTTTCTCTGAGTATTTGCAGTCAAACTAATTGGTCTCATATCACCTTAAAACTGAGTTTTATGTGCATGGCATAGCCTTAACAATAATCATCCCTGTCCTAGCCCAAGTGTCATACTGTCCCTACCTTAACCCTTAAACCCTTACTTGAGTAACTTCTGTATAATGACAAAAAACTATACATGTATATAGTTTAAGTCAATAATGTTCTATTCTGTTTACACCAAATATGGCTTGTCCATGGTATAGAGTACCAACTTCATCACAATAGTAAATCAACTCTAACATCTTACAACCTACACAAACTACAACGTTCCACTGTGGATATCATATCTTACACTTCCACCTTGTCAATACCCTTTGGTTTTGGGTTTTATAAGTTTATCAAGTTGCGCTTGTCCCAAGTTTGCTGCAAACTTCTTCACGAGGTTTTCGTATCCTCCCTTTACTGCCATGTCATACGGTGATTCACCTTTGTCATTCTTTGTATTCTGATCCGCTCCACAGCTGAATAAAAAGACAGAAAGTTTTGTTTGAGGTTTACCATATAGCATTTACGAAATGTTTGTCCTGTTAACGGACGAAAGGTTGTTCTGGGCTCGATTCCCGTCCTGGGCGCATGTGAGTTTGGTTTGTGGTCACCAAGACGGACTAGTGGGTTTTTCCGGGTACTCCAGTTACAAGACCACACTCTCGCCTAACATCATGCCAACAAGAGAGCTTAATATATAGAGTCATAATAACTTGTTTCAAAATCTTTGCAAAATAATTAAGTTTACCCATTTTTGTTATTTTTCAAAAGTGAAAGGTTACATTAGTATAAGCCTAATCAAATAATTTTATTTCCATATAACATTAACGAAATGTTCCTTTAATTTTAGTCAATAGTCAATCAGAGGGCATAATTAACAAAAAATGTGAGTCAGAGTTATGGTACTTGCAGGTAAGTTGCTAAATAAATGTGCATATGTCATAGCAAATATGTTTCAAGTAAATGTCTTAAAAAGTTCTTGAAATATGGCCAAGGTAAATGTTTTTTGCACTTCAATTAGACTTTTGAGTTGACAATACCTAGATTTTATATCTCCAGAAAAGAAACAAGAAACTTAAGATTTTTGGATGAAAACATCTTCTTTTGAGTATATACCTGAGCAGTTCATCAACAACTTTCCCTCCACTTGGGCCCAGACTCACAGCTTCATGTAGGGCGGTGTTCCCCTTGCTGGAATCATACATTATCAAATCAATACATGCTTCATCTATTAACTTTCATTTTATATCTCACATCTTATGAATAAGAATGTGTTTTATTTTTATTTTTCTCTAGATTATTGAAGTATTTATTTAATACCCTTAGACACAAAACTTAATCAGCCAAGCATAAATTTATCAGTATAGTTCTCTTTACATTAAAGTTGCAACATTAAGGCATTATTTTGAAGTCAGCAACTTTCAATAATTTCGACCAGAGATGTTAATTGGCATTTCCTTAAATCTCTACAATCAAGAACAATAACTCTGAAATAACAGTGACAATACAGTGGCAGTTGAACACATGCAAGACTTGCTTAGGTATGAGTATGGATATTAGTTGAGTTGAGTTGCAACTCACATTGCAGACGGCCCCTTCTTGTTGATTTCAGCGCCCGAGTCAACGAGGACGGGTATACTGTCAGCTCGTTTGTTCTTGGCAGCTATGTGTAGCATGGGGATGTTATTCTTGTTAACGCAGTTCGGGTCCGAGCCCTGTAGGGGTAGAAGTCAAGAAATTAGAGGTAACTATGAACATGAAATGCTTCTGTCAGTCAGAAATGAAATGAAGCTTCAAGACAAAACAACAACCAAATTAACCTATTTCTCCTAGTATAGAAGATCCTATATAACAATAAAAATACATTTCTAATATCTTAAACAGTATCAATTTAATAAGGAATTAATAAAAACAGTTGCTATTTTTCTCACCCTATTGAAATTTCTCACGTGAGGATATTTATGTGTTCAATTTAAAACTAGGTGCACTTTGGATGTCAAGTGACTCCATATCATTTTGATATTATTTGCAAGGGTATAATGTGCACAAAAAGATATGTTTAAATTATACCCTAAAACATACGACAAGCTTTTTTGCCATTGAAATATTGCAGAATAGGTCTCTGTCAGATGTCAGTTGAAATAAAAATAAATAAATAAAAACTGCAATATCTTTGTCTATGATGATACTTTAGTTTTTTAATATTTAATTAATTTTCAAGCAACACCCTTTCAAATAATACTCAAAATTTGTAGGGTCACCACGCATCAAAATTTAACATTATAGACGATTGCAAATAACAAGCCTGTGTGTACATCAGATGCTGTATTTTAACAAAATCAAACACAGTCATTTAGCAATCAGCAAGTACCAAGTTACAACAGCAGCTACTACAGACCAGAGCACTGCGGAACGAAAGCCAATGCTTGTTTGTTGTGCTTTTCAGTCAAACTATGCGCTTAAATAAAAAAAATACTGAAACATGATTTATGGGCCTTGTTGTGTGCGTATTGTCTCAGGCAAGTTTCATTTGAATATCTTAAAATGAGTTTCAAGTTAACCCTCCATGGAAAAAGAGCAACTCCGTGAAACTTGGCAGATTTTAGTGACGATAGCTGGTTACGTACTCTGCGGAAGTCCGCAATGTATTTGTAAAACCATCTGAGTTACCGAGGAAAGTGGTAGTTCAGCTAGGCGTGTACTGTATGTTGAAGTCTTTGCAAAACTACAACAAGGCTAAGGCAATACCTCATTTTTTATCTTTGAAAAACACACGAGGTTACCATAACATATTTAAAAATGACAATAAAAAACCCTCTGTACTCGTACCTCATCAATGAGTCTCTGAACCTCACTGGGGTCGCCATCACCGCCAGGTCCTAGCTCCTTCAATAGGAAACCGTCCTGCTTCTGTTAAATACAAGAATAAACCCAATTAACAATTCAAGTATACTTGAGCTTCAAAATGCTTTTTTATTTTATTACAATATTTTCATTTTGGGATAAAAACGAGTATTCTCAAAGGTGTTCTTATAAAATCATTTTGTTACATTAAACTTCTTTCATTGCACTGTTATTTTCATTGTTATAACACATTGTGATATCAAACTATACTTACGTCTACTTTTTTCACAGGCCTCTTTTTCTTTATAATTTTCTTTGCAGATTTCCTAGCACTGTTTTCAATGATTTCTTCATACTCTGAAAACACAAGAACATATGTCGGCAAATTGTTAAATAAAATTGGATATATTACCAACATCAAAACAACTCAAAAGAAAAAGAGGTTATTTAACATTTAACAAGAGCACCAACTGTCACATAATATGCCCATCCTAGTTTTAGGACACCATGTTTGGAGATAAGTGGTTATACGCTAAGTCATATTTAAAGAGCGAACACTGTTAATACAGTTTTTGCTAATTCAAGGGAAATAATACTGGAGTTACTGGGCAACATGGCTGGGTAACAAACCTGACCAAGTTATACTGCCAATACACATTCTGACCAAATTTGGTGATGATTGGACAAAGGCTTCTCAAGCAGTTGACAAGACGGATTATAGGTAATTTACATAATTTAAGTGCGATAACCCCTCGAGTGATTAAAGCTATATGGCTTGTTATCAAATTGTCCGAAATATTAATCCCATACACATTCTGATGATTTGATGATGATTTGACAAAGGCTTCTCAAGTTATTAAACCGGACAACATACGGTACTGGATGCCTCCCCTTAAAAATATGAATCAGAATTTTTATGGTTTCAGAAAATTGGTCGACCAAATGTCCTTATAAACATGAACTTACATAACTCAAATCAGATGTGTCACTTATTTTTCTAGTAAATGTCACTATGAGCCTTAACCTTGATCTTTTTGAGTTCAAAATGAATATGGGTAATCTACTGACCAAGGTATTAACCAAGTCTTTTCATGTTATCGCCAGAAACAAAAGGACCAGTAATTTCATACAAAGTATTTCAAAAATTATTGATCAGAAACTAAAGCACCTGTAATTTTTCCAGTAAAGGTCACCATGAGCTTTAACTCAATTTAAAGTAATCGATCAGAAACAAGAGTGTGAAGCTAACGACAATGCTGGACAAAGTAATCCCATTGTGTCTGCCATGCTTCACAGGCGACACAAAAAAAGTTTTTTTCTAGATATCTAAAACAAATCCAGAATGGGAAACACCGAAGGCGAATTCCCTTGTTCCCAGATCAGGCAATTTCCTTCACTGACTATCACTAAATCTCGTACCATCGGAGTCGCTGCGGTAGGTTGTCTGGTTATCCTGTTCTGTGTGGAAACTGAGATAGTCGCCAGTGATTCCAAGCTTTTTTCCGGCAAACTTATCCTTCCCGCCTCGTAAAGCGAATGTCACCGTCAGACTCAGCTCATAGCCATCTTCCTGTACTGTGCTGGTCAGAAGCTGCAGTGAAAAGCAAAATAATTACACAGAAGATAAAAGTCAGTCATTGAAATTTAGATCGACAAGCCACATTTTTAACATTAAAGTTCTTCTAACAAGCCCTGCTACATGTATGGAAAATTCAGATTATGACCAAGCCCTGCCAATACTTAACAAGTGGAAATTCTTGAGGGCTTGTGCTTATTTGCACCACTGTTTACTAGACTAAATCTGTAATTGAATGGGAAATAGGGTCATTTGGTATCTTTGACTCTCAAACGATATATCTTAAAAAAGGATGAAATAAACACATATAAGCTTAACCATAAATTTATATGCTCCTCACCTTTCCCATTTTGGGTTCGCCAATGAGGGCACGGAATTCTGCGTCGTTCTGTGTGTGGGCCTTGATGTGTTGACAGATGTGTTCCACCTGCTTACGCCAGTAACCTGAGTGAATATAGGGAGACATGAGTACGTACATGAGATGCTTAAACTTGTCAGTTTTTCTCAGTTGAACCCAGGGCATAAATATATAATATTAGTAAATAATAAAGTCTTAATAGAGTCTTGTGCCATGCTACACTGTAACTAATCTTGAATGGGTCAAGGATCTTCAATAACAACATTAGCTAAAAAGAATATTTAAAATATTAAGTCATTTCAAAATATCTTATTCAACCTTAAGAGATTCAAAACCAAATACTATTACCTTTCCCAGGACTGACGGCAGTCAACAATGGCCTGCGGTCTCTCATCTGGCGTTCATACGCTATTTTTTCTTCCTCCTTGGCCTTTTCTTTTTCAAGCCCCCGGGTTGACGGGTAAAATAGTCCAACAGTCTGTGTAGCAACTGTTAAGGAGGGCCTAGGTGGGGCCCCCAGAGGGGTGCTCACTGGTAACCACTGGGCCTGAGGTGGAGCAGGGGTATATACTATACATATGGGTATAAAACAGTCCTGTGTAGCAACTGTGGAGAAGGAGTTTGATGGGGCTCACAGGGGTACACTGTAAACCACAGGGGCTGAGGTGGAACAAGTGTATATTTTGTCTAAATCAGGTGGGAACCTTGCAATCAGCAATATCGCATTGTACCATATTTGAAAGAGACTTATATGCAAGCTTCTTATCTAACACAGTCCTTGACAATAAGGTTTAAAAGCGTACGGTTAACACAAGTTATTGAAATCATACAACTTGCGCTTTGCAATAACTGTTGTGGAAGCACACTGTTGCTTACCATATAGGATAACAAGAATGTAAAAGAGCTCACTGGAACTATGTTATGTCAATATGAACCAATACAAATACATATAGTAAAACAAAAAAAATAGATAAATAGATATGGTAAAATAAACTAAAGAATACAAAATGTCAACATAAGGAAATATATAAGAATGTAACTTACATCTCTTTGCAAACCATTACTGAAAAGGAAACAAAACTGGTGTGTTAAATTCATCTATTTTATTTCTGAAAATAACTAAAATATTATTTTGTGAATTGTATGTGTAGCCTGTTGGGGGCCCCCATCATTTTTCAAGTTAAGGTCACCAATACCTTGACCTTTAACCTGCTGAGTGAGAATACCAAGTTTGAAGACTCTACAACAAGTTGTTCAACAGTTATTGACCGGAAATGAAGTGTGACAAAGAATACATGAACACTGCCAGACAAAATAATCCTTATGTTTTATACCAGGCCTCTCAGGTGACACAAAACATCACAGTGGTTTTCGGTAAATTTAAAATTAATAGAAATACTATAAATATTTTAGAAATGTTTTTAGTTTGCTTACAAGTCATCCATTCTGAGTGGTGCGTCCATCTTGACACCACACGATCCACAGAATGTGGCGTAGGGGTGGTTGCTTGCTCGACACTTGGAGCATGTCAGGGCCGTAGAAGTAACTGTTGGCTGGAAGTACATGTTTATACATCATTGTATCACTTGTTTTGAACTTATTGCAAACAAGCACACCAGCAAATAAAATTATCCTTTTATTTTCAATATAAAAAAATAATTACCAGTTTATTCAAATGATTCAGTATAACATTATTGCCATTTTTTAGTCGAAATTAATCAAACAAGATTTTGTATTTTTTAAATTCATTTTTAATGTTTTAATTAAAAAACTTGTTTACTGGTAAAAATATAAACAGTGGTTATACTGATTAGATGTTTATACAATCATAAAGTATATCATTATTATTTAAAATGTCAACTGATCAATTTCATGCATTTGAAATAAAAAACAATTACTTAAGCATCCAAGAACATGCTTTATGTGACTTGTATGTGACTGATTTTCTACAAATGAACTGTTGGCAATTGTAAACCAAATTACTAACTGTGAATAAACCTATTACACAACATTAGCAAGACTATTTTCTACTTTCATTGGCAAGTCCATTCACATGCATGTATTATCACTTCTACATATTCATTCACCGTCACAATTACACAGGTCCTTACATGTTGGTAATTACTGACAAATATACATTAGCAGTGCCTAATAATATGTTATACACTTTCTAAAGTGTCATTATTTGTAACAACACATAGCAATTTGTTTCCATAGCATCACAAATGAAAAAAGTAACAGAACATTCACATATAGTTTGCATATTACTTGCAGTACATTTCTATAATGAGTTTTCAGTAATTTGGGTGAAAACAGTGTCAAGATATAACCTCTGTCAAGCTTGCACCCCCCGACCTCTTTCCATTTGACAACCTACACTTTAAAATCTGCATACATACAACCCAACAAATGAACCCAAAGATGAGTTTTATGTCAAGAAAAGTGCTCCAAGAAGTATAGAAAGAAAACCACAGTCCATTTTTATATGGGTGCTCAGGTGGTGATCCCATCATGAGGACAAATAAGCCCCCTACCCCCCACTCCCATCCTTTGACACTGTTGACACCCGAACCATGCAAGTATGTACACACCGCCCAATCCTGCGGACAGAGACAGACAGATAGACAGAATTAAAACCATTGTCAAACATACGCTGAAAGTGAACACATAAAACTACTTGCTTTAATGATATGGGACAGTACATAACTAAATATATTATATTTTTACACTTTGGTCAATTTTTGTTTACATAGTTTAAGGTCAGTTTTGAATAATTTACCAATATTGCAAGTGTATCAGTAGCATGAAAGATGGCATATGCTTGAAAACATATACAGCTTTGATATTTAAACCAACTTTTTGAAATGCACAATATGAAAAAATGTCAAGAAAACTGGAGAAAAAAAGTATTTAAAGTCCCTTATCGTTAGCCAACATAAACAAATCAAGGCTGACAGAAATGCACCACCATTCCAAATGATTAGCTTGTCATATAGTACCTTCAAAAGTTTCTCGATGACCTTAGAAGTAAATATTTGGATAAATCATTACAATCAATGGGACAAAACTCTGACACAAATGTCCCAAACTAGCACCACACTTCTCCTACAACAACAGTAAATGAATACAGTCATCATAGGTCAGAAGTACGCTGTCCTTTGCAGTGATTGATTCTGTTGCTGCGAGTCCTTCACTCACTTTTTTTCCACGGGACACATTATTGTTTGACATGTGAGTCAGCAAGATGCATCGTTTTGAATTAATGTGTGCACAAAACTTTTTTGCACATGGATTTGAAATATGCAATTTTCAAAGGATCAATTAAGCCGATTTAAAACTGAATCATAGTATTAAAATGGGCAACATTTTAACAAGTAAAGGCATTAAAATGAATATTCTATATTTTAAGTTAGCTGTTGCCAATTGAATGCAACACACTTTCATGATCGCAATGTTGAGAAGTTAATATGGCAATGATAAAACAATCTAATTGAATAATACCCAAAACAATATGCAAGCATAGAGCCATGAATTAATAAAAAAAAAGCAGACATTCAACTTACCTTAGCTCCGCACCAGTCACAGAACCGGGCCTCTCCACGATTTACGCGGTTACATTTCGTACACTTCAGATATTTCTTATCTAGACCGGTGATGGGTGGGGCTGACTGACCAACGAAGGACGCCTGAAAGTATAAAATTAAATTTGTAAGAAATACAAAATTTAATACAAGAGAATAACTTAAAATGTCTTAGAAGTTAGAAGTTGTTGAGGAAATTTAACAGCAGATCGGCAACTGTTTACAGCGACTAAATACAGTTTGGGCTACAGGGGGTAATCAGGCAACAAATAAAAGAATAAATAGAAGACTGATCTATAAACAGCACTTTTTTCTATGAAAGGTAGGAATAATAGAAAGTTTCTCCAAAAAGTAGTACGCCTTTATAAAAAGTAGGCAAAATGAGGAAAAGTAGGAATGCTCGAAAGCCTGTCCAATTACAATTTCCATGACAACAATAATAGAAGCAAGGTAACGCTGATACCTGTATTCCATTGGTTCTGGGCAGTTTTTCATCACATGTGATACACTGGGCAAGGTTAGCGGGATTCCCCGTCCCACAAAGCATGCAAACAACCTTGTCAGCCAATCGGATGCTAGCCTGAGGAATGTTCTGGTTCGGGATTGGTCCCTCACAGACTACACATGTTGGCGTATTGAATGGAACTAGGGTCTTGCAGTAGACGCAAGTGCCCATCTGTATGGCAATTCAGTTACATATTAATGGAGATTACTTTCATCCAGTTGGGATGCTATAAAATTTTATTTCAAAAAGAAAAATATTCATGTAAATGTAAAACACAGTAACACATCAAACATTTCATGAATAAACACTGAAAATGAAAGAAACAAACCAACTGAAATATTTAACACCCTTTACGTTTAAACTCAGTTATAACAAGGCTAGAACTATTTTTGATGCACTCAACATCATTTTATATATTGGAATTCGGATTGTTGTCGGATAAAAGATAGATAAGGAATGGTATTTCTTATGCTTTGGAATGCTTCTGATGTTAATACGGCTTGGTTAATCATCTGTGTTATACCTGTCCAGGTTCTGGGGGTGGTATGCGTGTCTGTGGGACTGGAGGTACGGAGTTACCACACGTGTTACAGAACCTGGCATACGGGTCTGACGGGCGGTCAGCAAAACAGTACACACACCTGGGAAATACCAATACACGTCACATGGTCATGTTTAAATATCAGAAATATTTGAATAAAACTGTTAATCCAATTAATAGTTTTACATTTAAGATTTAAAAAACAAAAATAAAAGAAATCTTTTAACAACTTATAGTGAAACTTTTCCACAATTGTTGTATATTCTGGTACTTCATAAATTGTAAATATTGCCGAAACACATGTATTTGTTTGTATAGATTAAGCTAAACATTGCTCCTGCAACACCTACTTGAGGAAGTCTGTTTCCCGCTGTAGTCTCATGGCTTGCGTAGTGTTGTCAGGGAGTTGTCGGCGTCGTGGGCTGGGGGTTCGGTGGCTACGACTAGAGAGAGGCTGAAATCACAATATAATTCTATACATTGATTCCTAGACTGTGAAACCAACATTGAATGAGGAATTGCCAAAATGAGGCTTGAACCCATAACCACTTAGTTGGGAGGCAAAAAGTAAATATCTCCATGGCCTATATTTCTGTCATTGTGGTTCGGCCTCATGTCAGTTACTCTTAGATCAGACTTCCCCCTTAAAAATTGAGGATATTGGGATATAACATGATATTTCACCAATGGCATAAAATAAATCAACATATTTGACTCACATCTCTCTCCGGTGACCTTTCCGATCGAGAGTTAAGGAACCTGGTCCCGGTGCCTGGCTGGCGGTAAGAACTACCATCTGAAAAACAGAAATATAACATTGTTATTACCTTGTTTATACAATTATAAACTCATTTTCGCTGGATTTTAAAGACAGATAAAGTTGATATGTATCCTGCTTGAGTGCATTACCTCCTGAGTAAAAACCCTTACTGGTGTCCTGTTTGAGGGACTAAGGAAGAATCCCTGGTAGGGCTCACACCGATAACCTCTTGAGACAGACACTTATACCACTAGACCACTCTAAACTCAAAAAGGTTTATTCTGTCTTGAATTTGTTTTGCTTTTGTACCAAACAGATTGCTTGACCCTCAAACACTAAAAAATGAGTTGAATTTTGGTAGTCTGGGACTCTCAGACTACTGGTAATATTTTAAAGAATGAATGTAAAACTCATCAAATAAACAATACCGTTTCACAATGCCCATACCTCCCATCCTGTTGTTGGTGTTGCGTACGTCTGTCCAAGCTGATTTAGATGACATCATGAGGTCTTTTTGGGCCCTTCGTACATTCAGCTGAAATAAAAAACAAACTAAAATTACGAAAGGATCAGAGGAGTGAGATGGTACAAGCTGAAAATGAAGTGATCATAGCATTTTTTTAAGTGTGAGGATTTTGATTGATCAAAATGCAAATCAGTGTTCCTAATTTTTTTATGGCAGAATATGGGTAAATTCCTACTGGTCACTGATTTAACAGAAAGTCCTATTTTACCATTAAAATGTTAAGAGATTTTCAATGCAAATGAATCACAATTGCCTAAAAATCTAAAAGCAAGTATAAAGTTTCCAAGGTCATTTGGACCTGTGAAAAGTCCAATTTGTGGTTCTTAAAAAAAATATCAAGTGTAATTTACAAGGCCAAAAAAAAGCAAAAAGCCCCCAGTGTTTGCACCACTGAAATTTGAATAGGCCTGGAGGAGATTTTCAAGCCTTGAGGCTTTGGGTTTGTGTATTTTGGGCAGACAGCATTTCTTATTTTTCCCCATACTTACCATGGTTCGCTGTTTTTCCAAATCTTCTTGAAACTCGAAGTCATCATCGACAGGAGGCATCATAGGTGAGGCAACATACTCGACTTCAAACACCTTCGTCACCACATTCGACTCTCGTATACCATCACTGTGTGATGGGAAAAAAGGTTTCAAGTTATTAAAAATATTTTTAGTGGGGGTCATTTAGAGTCACTGTGGATTCTGGTGTATGAATAATGTTCTTTTACTGAATGTTTGTAATTGATATTAGATGGGAAGGGGGAGGGGTAACGGGGTCTTATACAGGCACTTAGATTTCATGAAACTCTCATAAAACACTAATCTGCAAGGTAAAATACAACTCTTAAATATTAAGAGACTACAAACTCATAACTGTAACTTACGCTCCAAGTGCCAATGCTTTGACAGTCTGTTTCCCCGCCGGGAGTGTGAACGGACCCTGGTACTCCATAGTGTACTTAGCCATGCCCACCTTCGGGAATGGATCAGGCTTCGTAGCGTTGATTGTGTAGTAGATCTTTGCTCCATTGCTCTCTAGAAATGAGACAAGAGTTAACAAAAAATTATGACACTTTATTATATATGTTTTCCTGTGGTTTATAGAGATTTGGTTTAAACATTGCTATTTCATGAAGACAGTGTTTATTTCAACACAAATATTTTAGAGTTTGATTGGAAGCTAAAAGCTAATAGAGATGACAGTTAAATATAGTGAAATTTTATGCAAAACAATTATCCTCTAATGATTATTGATCTATTGAACAGTTATTTTGTGTGACAAATTGTGACAGTTTAAAAAAACATTGGTAAAGGTTCTTTCCAGGCATATTTCTACATTTTATTGAATGAACATTATAAAAACTACTTTGATGTCAGTTTTGAGAAGTGTTTTACTTCTATCCTTTTTACATGCTATTTTTTGCAAAACGTTTTGTTAAAAAGTATAAATTCCATATACCTGGTAAATATAAAATTCATACAAAAAGTTAGTGAAAGAAAACAAAGGTAATACTACATGACTCATACAAACATTATGCTTGATGCATGCCATTATTTACATACTTATTTTCAATTTAAAGAACTACTTGACAAACGGGTCCGATCATGTTTTGTCAGTTTATTTAAACAGAATATTTGCGTAGCATTAATAGGGGCACAATATCCAATAATCATTTGAATAATTACCAGAGTGATCACAATTCTTTAAAATATCAGACCTTGACAAAAAAATTTGCTTGAGAAACTAAAATACTCTTTTGATACATTTTTTGATCATATTTTTTCATAAATCATTTCAAGGTTTCAAAAAACAAGATTCACTGGATGGAATGAATCAATTTTACTAGATCAAATCAATGTTTTCTCTTTTTGTGGAGATACAAGTTGTTTATATATCTGTGAAACTCGTAAATGGGAAAGACGGGAAGGGATTTTAAGGGTTGGCACAGTCAAACAAAGTATTTAGTCAAAATATCTCCTCTTGCACATCTAAGATACCATCATGATTCTAGTACCACATTTATTTCAACCAATTACATATAATCATTAGAATGTGAGTCACCAACAACGAATAATTTCTCTCCAAACCTGTTTGCCTCAGTCCAGTGATTATAACATCAATATTTGATGAATTAACGACTGTTGTATGGTCGCTTCAGTAGACTCAGCCACCCATGTTATGACATTGTCAGGAACTTATCAATAATGAAGCTTGAAATTGCCTATTGTCATGGTGATGAGTTGATGACAAATGAGGTCATATGGAATGTGTTTTGAAAAATTGCGCATAGAAATATTGCATACTGGTAAATTCAAGATGTTTATCTTTTGATAAACAATTTTGAAATTAAATTAGAGCCATCTCCAGGGAAGCTTGCAAGACTGTGGTAAAATCATGAAATTTATCTGCATGAAATAATTATGAGTTATGAAATATATAGTCACAACCAGTGTTTCATAGACATCTCTGATTATACAAATATTAGCTTTAAAGAAACTGTGTTCATTTTCATAAAAGTATAACAAAGCAATTGTATTTTCTGCTCTTACAAGGCATTTGTGAATAAATATAATATTACTTATGTTTTGTGTTATTCAATTTAAAAACAAAAATAGTACCAATCTAGAAGACCATTCCAATGCTTCGATTTAACCCTGGATTCACTACTCTGTTAGTTTATACTTTTCAATTTATTTGAGCGCAATAACGAGGCAATAGTGATAACAGCTACATGCGGATATAAATCATTTCTGAGTCTGTTTCTTGGACAGAAACAAGCAGAAGATAAAACTTTCCTTTACAACTAATCAACTCCAGAGACATCAGTTGATAACATGTATATGCAAAGTAAGAGAGATTCAAGTTGAAAAGGATATAAATCGCATACCTGTACTCAGTTCAATCTTGGTGTTTGAGTCAATTGAAGTTTTGGATCTCCCTGGGATGGGTGGCCGCAAGGGCACAATGGTAGGTACGGCTATGGAGCCTGCTGTCATCTTGTTGACTGTTTATCTGAAAAGGTAAAAAGAGGTACAAGTAAACTTAAAATAAATCTACTTTAAATAAATATGACAGTAGGTGAAATTTTATTTACGAATAAAAGAGCATTATGGTATGTTTAAATTTCTGGGCACCAAGACCACTTTATATGGACAATGTTTTGATCAGTAAAAAAGATTTGAGCAGAGAATTGCGGACAGAAGTTTTTTGAATTGAGAATATACAGATTATTTTTCTATGGCCTTAAATAAGATTTGAATGTTGCCAGTCTGTTTAGCTTCAATTTGTTCTTTAGTTGTTGGAGCATTGGGTTCACTTTTTCATTGAAATACAGGAAGACAACATTTTAAATTAAAATTGACAATGGGGGGAAGTTTTAAATAGCACCATTCTTTACATGCAAACTATATTACATTGCTATTTCATTGTTCCAGAATGCATTGTCCGTGATTGTATGAGTCTGATTCTGTCAGTCCGCCAAGAGCTATTTCATTCATTAGTGAAATTATATATTTTGCTTGCAGTAGGTGTGAAGCAGGATTCCTTCACAAAACACAGAAAACAGTAAGTTTTGATTACAATTCTCGTAATATATCAATGAAACACATATAAAAGTTTGATAGAGATTGATTGAAGTAAATCAGAGGAGACGTGCGCCTGTTGTAAGACTTACAACTAGGACTGCTAGAACGCTATTGGGAGCTTTACAGCTTGCTTAATCCAGGGGCTGGTTCTTATGAGTAAACAATACCCATCTCCCTTACTGAGAAAACAGCTTGTCAGGTTCTATATGTACACTTATTCACATTTTTGCTTTGTAACTTAATCGTCTTCTTTTTCTGCTTCTTTCAAATAAACTTCATGCCTCAAATTGAGTAGTGTTGATGTTGATGAACTAAACATGTGCCATTAAAGACAAGATTGTGCAAGTAAAACTTTCATTATACAGTAAAATCACTGAAACAGTCTAAGCACTGATCCCCTGAAGTCTGACTTGAAGCCCTCAAGGTTATTTGCTGCAACAACTGTATCTGGGAGTATGTTCCACAGTTGTATGTGCTAGGAAATAAGGAGGCTTGATGTTTCAGGATCCTTGTGTGTTTTAACCAGGAATTTTATGCTGTGATGCCTCAGAAGACAAATATTAGCCTTGACCAAGTACGATCGTACTGGAATAGCTATTAACTGATGATCTATTTGATACATCGTAATAACCTTAGCCTTGTGTCGACGTTGCTGAAGTAAATACCAATGTTCTTGGTTGAACATGATTGTTTCTATCATGGTTGTACTGTCTATGATGCTCAGAATGTATCCAAATATCTGCCCAGTAATGCAGTAAAGCAGCTGAATACGGCCCAAACAATTGTTAGGAGGCCAATAGTTTTTGGACAACAACATGCATACAATTTTATTATAAGCCATACATTACTGAGCAATGGAATAATAACGGTATAGCCCTAAAATCCATGCTAATTTTGAGTCATTGATGGAGAATGAACTTGCAAAGACATGGCATGTTTGTGAATAACAAGCAACTGATATTTAAAAGATTTAGACATTATTGTAAGGTTTATTTTTACATTAAGGAAATATTATTTGATACTACCAGATGCAAGTAATACATGTCATTTGAAAAGCAATCTAAATGATAAAAAACAACATGTTTTTAATAAAATTACCTGTCAAGATGTGTCGGAGCACCTGCATAGCAACCCCGGGAATGTAACGACTCTTCCGATTGGTGGTTTCACTAGCGCGCTTGATTTAATCGAGTAAATTGGTCGGCGATACTATTTCCCGGTCCCTCGCCGTATTATCCGGTCTCATCCGGTCTCCTAATTCCCGATCTCTAGGTATTGAAATAACTTATTGAGTCAGACATTGTGTTGTCGATGCTTGGTAAACAAAATTGACCATTTTATTTTGTTTTAAAAGGAGTAAAAAATTAAATATATCATTTTCGAATAAATTAGGTGATATTAAGATATTATTTACTTATCTTTTTAAGACTATTTTTGGCGAAAATAAGAGTAATTTAAGCGAAATAAGCAAAACATGTTTTATTATTATTTCATTTTAATATTCAATATCAACACTACATACGTAATGAAACCGAACACTCTATAATTGGATCATTGGTATCAAGAAAATAAAATTTTGCGAAAATAAGTTTTTTTTAGCGAAAATAAGATATTGGGAATAACTAAAAATGGCAAAAATAAATGTTTTGCATAAATATAGAAAAACATATAACAATACTGAAGCGCTTAGTGGTTTGAAATTAATATACATAGTCTGTCGTAATTTTACCTATTTTTACTTCTGTTACAAAATGAAATGAAATCACGAATGTACGTTTCATTTGTTCTGCAATTAGTGTTGTTATATTTTTATTTAAGCGAAATATTTCAACTAAGAATAAAAACATATATTTTATAGTCTGTCATGAGAGACTATGATTAACAATTAACACTTTAAAGTGTTCCGCCGCTGTCACTTGGCTACTGTTGTCAAGTGTGTGTGAGTGAGTGTGTGTGTGTGTGTGTGCGTGCGTGCGTGCGTGCGTGCGTGCGCGCGCGTGCGTGCGCGTGCGTGCGTGCGTGTGTGTATGTAAGCTTATTTATACTCGCACCCGGGCCTTGTCCACACGGTGAGTGCTCCGATAAGATTGTTTGTCTTTTTTTTTTTTTTTTGGTGCATAGTGCACAGGCAGAACGTAACCCTGGTTAGTGCTACCCCGGATTTTTAATGTGCACCAGTGTATAGCTCTGTCACATGGGACCCCCATTTAACGTATCTCACGGAAGACGATTAGTATTTTTGTGGTGTGGCAGGGAATCGAACTTGCGACCCCTGGATTGACAGTCAAGTGTGTTAACACTAGACCACGGATCCGCCATCACTGTTGTCAGGCGTGTCTGTCATCGCTTTTTAATATGAGAGGCCGCTACTAGCTGTTTATTGCTCGTGTATTGTCACTAATTGGTTAAAGAACACTAACAAACTATTAATTATTCCGATACATTTGTACAATAATGTAATATATATATATATATATATATATTTAAATTAAATATTGTTTATGATTGAAAAATAGCAACGAGTATTTCAATAAAGTCAGTAACTATGCAGACAACAATATTGAGTACAATTTATCATTTTTGAGATAATGCTCAATTTATATATTTTAGTTCTAATATGACTTAACATTAAAATATTAAGCAAGTATGTGTGTGTCTTCAAATTGAAGGAGCATTTTCTGGCATACTTAAGATTAAAGAGGACACTTTCTGAAATTATCTGCAGGTCCAGGCATACAGTGCATACATATACGTAAAGCATTTGAAAAGATTATAAAGGCCTGCCAGCGCACAATGGCTGCAAAATGGCTCGACTTCACCTAATTTCATCACGACTAATAGTATACTTAAAATATAATTTGAATATTTGAGCATGAACTATCTAATTCTAGAGAGGGGGTAAATGACGTGTGCACAGGCTCGGGAAAGACGGTGGCTTTCATATTCATGATATTGCCCATACTGCACAAGCTTCGCAGAAACAGGAAAGATTGGGTACGCACCCTGGTTCTCTTCCTGACCAATTATTTAGTTCACGTGCCAAAAATGATACAAACAAGTTATTTATTTTCAGGAAACAACTTTCATGAGTTTCAACCAGGTACTCAAAATTTCCCAGTACTACCCTCCAAAGCTGAGAGCTATGCAATGGATCTAGTGCGCGGTACATGAACCGCATTTACATGAAACTCATTTCGGTATGACCGGGCGGGGATCGAACCTGGCACCATGTGCATCCAATGCGGATACTATACCACTAGAATATCGTATCATCAAACCTTGTGAATGTCTGGGTTGTATTCTGAATGGTATGTAAGTGTACTATCGCTGTTATTCGTTTTTGTGTTGTTTATTCCATGGTGATTGGTAGAAACTAGTAATATCCGTAACAAATACAAAAAATATACCATATATGTACAGAATAACTAATATGCTCCAAATTTAATTAATTTAATGTACTCCCAGATTTAAATTAAAGAGAGACGGCATGTTTAAATAATTCATTCATTTTAATGTTTACCGCCCGAATCATATGTAATTTTAATACTGAGACAAGGATAGTAGCAACAACGTCTATTTAAATATGCAAATGTAATTTGACGGCACTGTGGCACACAATAAGCTAATCACAAAACTCCTTGGTTCTTCAGCAAATTAATTCTATAATACACAATCAAACCGATCCATTTAATGCATGTTTGTAGAATGATTATGTAGCTGCTGGCTTTGTCTTTCGTTGCATTATAGATAATGAGCTTGTAATGTATGCCTTTCGAGTAATGCTTTTGCTGTAACCATTGCTTTCCTTTGTATTGCTGCACCATGCCTTTCAATTAGTTTAATGTTATTTGCTTTTATGTATAATTTTACTTTTTTCAGGTGTGTTTACTATATATTGTTTTTTTTTGGTCAGTAGCTACCTGTCAATGTTGCTCTTTTAGTCTTTCTATCTGATTCAATTCAATGTATTTAAGCGATTCTCAGTTATTTAAGCTTTGTCAAATGAATTTTGTTTTGTGTAATATTTTATGTATGATTTGCATTATATTACTTTTACCATGTTAATTAATTCATCACTTTTATATAGGTTTATAGCATATTCCTTATATGTTTATACTAAGAGTTTCTACGATAATTCAATATGTTCTAAAAAATCAACTTAATTGTACTCTTGTGATGAATGTTTTACGAATATTTTGCAAAGGGCTTTTCATATCTTCTTATATTGATATAATGATACAGCATTTCTGTAATGAATTACATGGCAACGTTTTGACCGGTGCGGGGTGATACAGGAATCCAGTGGATCTCACGTGAAATCCACTCAAAACGTGAAATCCACTCAGAACTCAGTTATTTTAATTAATAATTTATTTTTTTTGCAAACATATTAGAAAGTGCCTCATGAAGGGTTTATATTTCAAATTTTGTTGAAATTGGTCAAAAAATAAAGAAGTTAGAGCAATTTTTTCATTTTTTTCCAAAAATAGATCGGAAATCGAGGTGAAATCCAGATTCCGATAAGTGAAATCCTCTCATAACTCATTAATTTTAATAAATAATTTTCTGTTTTTGTATATTTATTAGAAAGTGCCTCATAAAGGGTTTATATTTCAAATTTTATTGAAATTGGTCAAAAAATGAAGAAGTTAGAGCAATTTTTCGAAAATAGATCGGAAATCGAGGTGAAATCCAGTTTTCGAGAAGTGAAATCCACTCTTAACTCAGTTTTATTAATTAGTAATTTTTATTTTTTGTATACATTTTGGAAAGTGCCTCATGAAGGGTATATATTTCAAATTTTATTGAAATATATCAAGAAATGAAGAAGTTAGAGCAATTTTTTGGAAATCGAAGTGAAATTCACATTTTGACAAGTGAAATCCACTTTTTCAGACGTGAAATCCACTCACAACTCATTTATTTTTAACAAATTAATTTTTCTGTAGAACAAATAATTGAAAGGGCTTCATAATGGGTTTATATTTCAAATTTTATCCAAATTGATCCAAAAATAAGAAAGTTGTAGACCTATTTTGAAAAAAGATCGGAAATCGAAGTGAAATCCACATTTTGACAAGTGAAATCCACTTTTTCAGACGTGAAATCCACTCATAACTCATTTATTTTTAACAAATTATTTTTTTTGTTGAACAAATAATTGAAAAGGCATTATCATCGGTTTATATTTAAAATGTAATTGGAATTGGTCCAAAAATAAAAAAAAAGTTATAGACCTATTTTGAAAAAAGATCGGAAATCGAAGTGAAATCCACATTTTGACAATTAAGTGAAATCCACTTTTTGAGACGTGAAATCCACTCATAACTCATTTATTTTTAACAAATTATTTTTTTTGTTGAACAAATAATTGAAAAGGCATTATCATCGGTTTATATTTAAAATTTAAATGGAATTGGTCCAAAAATGAAGAAGTTTGATAAATATATTTAAAATTGATCTGAAAGCGTATTGAAATCCACATTTTGACAAGTGAAATCCACTTTTCCAGACGTGAAATCCACTCATAACTCATTTATTTTTAACAAATTTTTTTTTGTTGAACAAATAATTGAAAAGGCATTATCATCGGTTTATATTTAAAATTTAAATGGAATTGGTCCAAAAATGAAGAAGTTTGATAAATATATTTAAAATTGATCTGAAAGCGTATTGAAATCCACATTTTGACAAGTGAAATCCACTTTTCCAGACGTGAAATCCACTCATAACTCATTTATTTTTAACAATTTTTTTTTTGTTGAACAAATAATTGAAAAGGCATTATCATCGGTTTATATTTAAAATTTAAATGGAATTGGTCAAAAAATGAAGAAGTTAGATAAATATATTGAAAATAGATCTGAAAGCGAAGTGAAATCCACATTTTGACAAGTGAAATCCAGTATTTGGGAAAGAAAAGTGTAAAGAAATAAATTCAATCAAGTATCTTAATATTAATACAGTAGTTGCTTGTGTCCGATGATTATATTTTAATGTTTTTATGTTTCATTTACTTACATTAGTATCATTTAATCCATTTTAGTCGAGATCTCTTATATAACATTAGATCTAATATCTGAATCAGTTGAGATGCAATATATTGGTGTGTTTTTTACTGGAAGTAACCACTATACAATATATTAGTTCTATAATATCGTTTAATAATTACTCTTGTCTTTGATCTATATCTATCAAAGACGAGGATCACGACTCTCACGTGCCGTTACTTTCGCATTTAGCGGTTAAGGTGATACATCACATATCCGAGAAAGTTGACATAACATGCTCGGCGGTAAAATTAAAGAAGTTTAGTACAATGGCAGTAATTATTTTATGCCGAAAAAGAATTTGAGAAGATATGGTAAGTATAAAATGTATCAGAAATGGCAATTGTCATTGCTATGTTTTTATTTTTTATGCTATGAACATGTAGTGTTGGATATACGTATTATTTGATATTTAAACGGATAATTAATTGTTTCTGTGTATTTTGTTTTATTATATTTGGATATTTAAAAGGATAATTAATTGTTTCTGTATATTTCTGCTGTATTTGTTCATAAAATGGGAACTTTTCCGTGTAGTGTATGCCTTGAGGCATGTGCACTTGACTCAATTTATTGTGATAATTGTAAGTTGTGGTGCCATCGTACATGTTGTCAAATGGGCAAGCTTGAGCTTAAGTCTTGGGACCAACGTCATCTCAAGTTTGCGTGTATAAAGTGTGCTTGTGTCGGGGATGAGTACAACTACACAGCAGCACTGAATCGGTAAGTGTGATATATACTTAGCATATTTTATAATATGCTTATTATTGAAAACGGAGACGTTTTATATGAGTTAATGCAATATTTATTCATTTCAAAAATATATTTCATAATAAGTTAAAAGTACATTAACAATCATGAATAGATATTACTACATCTTTAAATGAATGAATGAAGCACATTTGAAAATATAAATAACAACTATATAACAACAATAAATTAATAAGTACGTGTTTTTATAAGCACATTTGCGAACTACTACTACTATTACTACAACAATAAGCATATTTATAACTAACATCACAATAATTGCTTTTAGCTCGTATTAATCTGTGAAATTACGTAATATGTTTCCTGATGGCGTGAAAGTATTTAATGTGTCCTTTGTTTTTGTAGTGCACCATGTCACTGTGATAGTCCTTATGAAATCTTATGTCCTTCATTTCAATGCATTGTACACTTTTTCGAACAAGATTATTGATGCGTTTTCTCTGTGCGTTGAAACTTTTTTTGCTTAGAAATTTGTCTTTGAAGTTTCCCCTTTCTGTTAACCTGCGTATATTTTTTTTCATATTTTGCTATTGTTTATTTTGTGTAATTATTTTCCTTAACTGTTGTGAACATACCTTTTCATTATCTCTCATTATTGTATACCAAGTTAAACATATGATTTCACTTGGTGTAACTTTGTTCTGTTGTATTTGTTTGTTTCTTTTTTTTTTAATTTTTTATGATCACGTATATCAACCAATGTACATGTATAAATAACCATAAATAAATGTCTGGCATAAACAAGTAATTCAAAACAATTTTCGGATTATTTATTAAATTTTTAATATTTTCAAAATTCGAAAGTAAAAAAGGGCCATGATTGAGGGCGCCTCCACGTGGTATGGCCTGGATGTGTATGGATATTGTGTTTATCATGAAAAAAATAAACAATTATGCATACACAACAAAACGCCCTCACAATATAACTTCAACTTTCTTATTTTTGGATCAATTTGAATAAAATTTGAAATATAAACCCATTATGTAGCCTTTTCAATTATTTGTTCAACAAAAAAATAATTTGTTAACAATAAATGAGTTATGAGCGGATTTCACGTCTCAAAAAGTGGATTTCACTTGTCAAAATGTGGATTTCACTTCGATTTCCGATCTTTTTTTCAAAATAGGTCTACAACTTTCTTATTTTTGGATCAATTTGGATAAAATTTGAAATATAAACCCATTATGAAGCTCTTTCAATTATTTGTTCTACAGAAAAATTAATTTGTTAAAAATAAATGAGTTGTGAGTGGATTTCACGTCTGAAAAAGTGGATTTCACTTGTCAAAATGTGAATTTCACTTCGATTTCCGAAATATTGCTCCAACTTCTTCATTTCTTGATATATTTCAATAAAATTTGAAATATATACCCTTCATGAGGCATTTTCCAAAATGTATGCAAAAAATAAAAATTACTAATTAATAAAACTGAGTTAAGATGGATTTCACTTCTCGAAAACTGGATTTCACCTCGATTTCCGATCTATTTTCGAAAAATTGCTCTAACTTCTTCATTTTTTGACCAATTTCAATAAAATTTGAAATATAAACCCTTTATGAGGCACTTTCTAATAAATATACAAAAACAGAAAATTATTTATTAAAATTAATGAGTAATGAGTGGATTTCACTTCTCGAAAACTGGATTTCACCTCGATTTCCGATCTATTTTTGGAAAAGAATTGAAAAATTGCTCTAACTTCTTTATTTTTTACCAATTTCAACAAAATTTGAAATATAAACCCTTGATGAGGCACTTTCTAATAAATATACAAAAACAGAAAATTATTTATTAAAATTAATGAGTTATGAGTGGATTTCACTTATCGGAATCTGGATTTCACCTCGATTTCCGATCTATTTTTGGAAAAAAAAGAAAAATTGCTCTAACTTCTTTATTTTTTGACCAATTTCAATAAAATTTGAAATATAAACCCTTCATGAGGCACTTTCTAATATGTATATAAAAAAATTAAATTATTAATTAAAATAAGTTCTGAGTGGATTTCACGTTTTGAGTGGATTTCACGTGAAATCCACTGGATTCCTGTATCACCCCGCACCCCGTTTTGACTACCTTGTAAGCTTTAGGACTGGAATTGATTGATTATATACATAATAGAAATGCCTATTTTGATGTTTGGTCAACCTATGTCTGTTCTTGACCCTAGATATAATATCTAATCCACATTTGACTACTACAAAATCCAAAGCCAATTATTTTCAAACCGGTTGAGCTATTACATGTTGACAGTTCAGTTAATCAATACAATCATTCGACTACTTGAAGATAATGGATGCATATGATTTGTTCAAAAAGTTGGGTGCAGGAGCAAAGTTTGACTTCAAAAGATTCCGATCTGATGCAGAAAAATTACACGTATGTATTCCCCTTTTATCTTTTGGGTTATATTGCAATATGAAGCAAAATTTATTGGATTGACATGTGTTTTCGTGACACAGATTTTGACAACGTGAATCACTATATGGTATCTTTTTGACACTTTTCTGAAAAAGGTTTCATTATTCATACACTACCGTATTATGTCATGCATAGGACGCACTTTTTTACCCCCAATTCTCGTCTTCCAATCCCTAACGTCTAAACGGGAATGTGCAAAAAACCGGGGTGTTTTAAAAATATTGAAATTGTTTTAAGTGAAGTATTTTATGGTTGAAATTGATCATAAAGAGTTATATACATATTTTACCATGTAAGTGAAATGTTATTTTGCACTAAACAAGCATTTAATGCATTAAAACAAGTTGTTTAGCTTTCCAATAAAACGAAAGTTGACTGACACAGAAAACAATTATGCGAAGGGGAACAACTCGATACAATCGTAATAACTTCACCTCCTCCGACAAAGCTTCGAGATAGACCTCGTTGCACAATTGTAACAACTCGGCCATGGCCGAAATGTTCCGAGCGATTTAAAACTGTGCCCTGAAGCCTTGCAGGTGCCCTTCATGTATATATCGTTATGTTTTGACAGAATGAAATGAAGAAAAGCCGTCAAACTCATAATTATAAGTTGGATATTTATTTTTTTGTGTACGGAACTAATATAAAATAACATTATCTGGTAATATTTCTTGTTTTTATGATATTTTATAGATGCTATATGCTTTAACCCTGAATCCTGATCGGAACAACTACCCACTTTTGATACTTAAGTCTTAACAATTTGTACATGAAGGATCTGCCATATCAAAAATCTAAAAAAGATCTGTCAACGTACAATTATTTGGACTAGCAGAAGAGACAGTGGTGGGATACAAGGAAGTCCGGGTGCGATACCTTAGCTCTTTTTCGAAGAGACCCCTTGGTTCTTTTACGTGCTTGGTGTAAAGCACTGATACTCAGGGTACAACTTTCCTGGGTTAAACCAGTACTTGGTTCACAACTTTTCCAAGCACTACCCTTTAAAGGCCGAGGTGCCTGACGTCAAATATCTTACCGGACAGCAATTAAGCCTGTTTGACAGAGGAGGCATGGTAAATCTGGTTTATGAGGTCTGCTCTGGTGAGCAGTTTTAATTGTAAACATTCACATGGCGTGTGGTGTTATATCATTCAGGATAGAGTGGTACATAAGAATTCATCCATTGGTTTCTCATTTGAGATTAGATAAATAAAGTTTCGTATACCATGACCAATACTTCTACGAATTGTGTTATAATAAGCCATTTGATAGTATATATCAACCCAGATAATGGATGTTTCCCACCATATGGCAGTTACAACTTCAAACTATGATAGTATACCTGTAGTAAACAGGAATTGGTAGTGAAATTCAGTTGGCTGTTAGAGGGTCATGAACTTTCAAGATCTGTCAATCAACATTGCTGGGAAATTTGAATTTGTTTGACAGTTTGAAAAAAATAAAATTGAAAGTTGTATTTATAACTGTTTGAGAGACTTGAAATTCACAAAATGTGTTTTTGATACATTTAAAGAGCCATCTTGCAAATTTTAGCTTTTTTTGTTCATTAATAATTTGTATATTTGAAAAAAATGTACTGGCAGTCTGTACTAGCAGACAGCTCTGTGAGGTCAGGTGAAGTGGCCATTTTTCTGACTGTCTGCCTTTTATACTATTACCCCGGCCTTTTAATGCCAAGCACCAGGCAAGGGAGCTACTTGTACCAACTTTTAACGTCTTTCAGTATGACGCGGCCAGGGATCGAACCCTCGACCTCCCGCTCTGTAGGCAGACGCCTTTACCACTGGGCCAAAAGGAAATCCATGAAAACCTCTTGATTTTGTTGCCTACCATGGCTGTTATTCAGTCATTTATAAACCAAAGCAACAAAGAGTTTATTTAAACTTGCAAAGAAACTTTGTATGGGTTTGTACCATGTTTTGGTCACAAATGGACATGTTTTGGTTATGATAACTTTTGGTTTCAATCAGAAGATTTACATAGATCTTAGAACAAGTTCTATTTAAATCATGTAGAATGCTTTAATAATACACTTTTCTTTGTACTTTTCAGATATTAAAACGAAAAGAGGAGCCATCTCACCAGAAAATTGACCCAGTGGGAGGGCAAGGAATCGAGGAAGAAATTCCTGTTAAAAAATCATCAGTATCAGGTTTTTATAAGCTCATCTATTCCTTGAATAAAAAACAAATTTGCAGGGTTGAATCAGTTGTTTGTAATCCAGTAATCAGTGCTTCTAAAAACCACTAATTTGCCGGTGTGACTGATTTTGATTTTGATTTTGGTGGACAAATTTCAGAAAATGGCTTTAAAATTTGGTCCGAAAATTGTTAATTTGTTTTCAATTACGGTCAAAAACAGCTTAGTCAGTAAAATAATTGTAATACACAAACAGTGTTTGTCATACCACATCCTTAAATACTAGGGGACATCCTTGAAGGCGATAACGCCTGTGATAATTGACTTTGCTGTTTTTATTACACTAAAGAGATGTCAGATTTGCCTCCTTTTTCTCAAGTAAATATTTGTCACACATTTGCTAAAAAAATCCATTATCATGTATCCGAAAAAACCCATAAAATTAAGCTAGTGGTGCCCTAATTTGATAGGATATCAACTGCGACACGCTTGATGAATTAAAGAGTCTGACCGCTTAGTGTGCCACTTACGTCATTTTAAGAAAAAATAATTATGAATATATATATATATATATATATATATATCTATTTATGAAAGATTATCAGTTGAATATTTATCCACTGAAGTAACTTTAAGCAAACTAGTCACAATACTGTTAAACTATTTATTGTCTGACCTCTTACCGCCAGCCGCAATTCATTAGGATCACAGCGTTCCTGGTTAGAAGCAGCGCAGAATTCAATGAGGATCCATTAAAAACTTAATTTTGAATCAATTACTATCTAAATATGCTACGAGAGCTCTAAAGAATTGCTTCATCATGAAAATTTATTAATAGAATACACATCGCGAAAATGTGTGACAGAATGGGGGGATTATTTTTTTTTTAAATAAAAAAATTGGGGATGGGGTGGTCGCCAGTTCTGGACCGATTGAGGTCCCAAACTTTTTGAAGCCCTTCTAGTAATCATACTTGCAATAACTATCAATAATTTACATGACTGTCATTATTACCATAATGTATCATAATCTTTTTTAAATTAAATTCAGCATTTGCAACAACTTCGTTTGACTGTTCTCTGAATGAAAATAGCATTGCAGTATGATTTTGAAATTTTCAAGTATTTTTATTTTGAAATATTTTACAGCAAATGTAAGCACTGATGAAGAAAATGAAAGCTCATCTGAGTCAGATTCTGACAGTAAAGAATCCTCAGGTTCGTCTAGCAGTTCTGAAAGTGAAAGTGAGCATGAAGAAGGATTGGAACAAGAAACAGAAGGAGATATACAGTTGCTAGGCAACATCAGGTCAAAAGGTGACATTGATGTAAATCTGTACAAGGAACAGAGAAAAGAAAGAAAGAAAAAGAAAAAAGATGTTAACCCAGAACAGAAACAGGCTGAGTTGAAGCAAGAGCAGGTATAGCTATAAACATTCAAAAATTGCATAAAGGTTATTAAAAATTAGGCCAGGAAAAAAATGTTGTGATTCCTTGTCCGATTATTAGCTTGAAATGAGGCAAGTTGGAAGATTTGAAAAAAGAGTATGAGGTGCTTTATAATTTAGGCATTGATTTCCTGATTTTGGAAAACATTTTGCTGAGCAGTAAATTATGTTATAATAAAAAGCAGTTTTTTGTGTTGGCCTTTACTGTTATACTCTTGTAACTCATATGAGTTTTATGTAAGATAAGATTTCCACCTTTAATATTTTAAATCTTTTACCCGTCCTGAAAATGTTGTGTTCAAGATAAACCATGTGAGGAATGTGAATCGCATCCACGTGTATGGAACGGATGTCCCTGAGCCAGCAGAAAGCTTTGATGAACTGAAATCTCGCTACAACATCAATGCCAGGATCATAGAGAACATCCAGGGTGTTGGTTATACCAGCCCCACACCCATACAGATGCAGGCTGTTCCTGCCATGTTGGCGGTAGGTTTATGCTTTCAATTTTTAGGCTTCTGTAGATAAGCTGTAGTTTCACAAAGTTTATGTTGTGCTCTCCGAACTTTACATGATAATAGTAAGTGGAATAAGATAACATTTTGTTTCTTACAAACTTAAAAAAACAGCAACTTTATACAATAAACTGGAGGACACATGGAGGAAATCGCTTGTGCGTTCTGAAACAATTCATAGCATTTTGATAAAGGATTTGATATAGGAATGTTCACTTCTACAAATTTCAAGTTTCCCCTCAAAAAGTAGTTTCTGATTACAGAGGCGTGAGTTGATGGCATGTGCCCCGACAGGCTCGGGAAAGACAGCAGCTTTCATATTACCCATACTGCACCAGCTGCGTGAGCCCAGGAATGATGGGATACGTGCACTCATCCTCTCTCCAACCAGGGAACTTGCCAAACAGGTACAAAATTATAACTGTTATTATTTGTCTATATTAATAATTTCTAAATTTACCTCCTACAAAAACAGATGTCATGGAAACCTTCTAGACTAACCATAATCTGTCTGGATTGCTTTTTAGCTCAACTATTCGAAGAATATGGAGAGCTATACTACTCACCCTGGCGTCGGCGTTGGCGTCACACCTTGGTTAAGGTTTTGCTTGCAGGCACGTTTAAGTCATTATCTCAGTAAATACATCAGTTATTGCATTGAAACTTTGGATATGTATTCCCAACTATCTAACATACTAAATTAATGAAGTAAGATAACAATTATTTAAATATAATGCAAATAATAGGCCTTTTTTATTCGACTTAGAAATTCTGGTTAAGGTTTTGCGTGTAAGCACACATAGGTTAATATCTCAGCAACTACTTGAGATATTGCATTGATACTTGATACAATGGTACTCAACCATCCAACCTACTAAATTAACCAAGTTAGATAACTCTAGTTTGTATTTAATGCAAATAATTGCCCTTTATTATTTAACTTAGAAATTCTGGTTAAGGTTTTGCATGTAACCACATTTAAGTCAATATCTCAGCAAATATATCATGTATTGCATTGAAACATTAGATATGTATTTCCAAATAACACTTTTTTGAATATAATGCAAATTATGGGCCTTTATTTGACTTAGACATTCTGATTAAGGTTTTGCATGTAACACGTAGATTAATATCTCAGTAATTACTGGATGGATTGCATTGCGACTTTATACAATGGTTATCAACCATCCAATCTAAATAACCAAGTAAGATAACTCCAGTTTTCATTAAATTAAAATAATGGCCCCTTTTTTATTCGACATAGAAACTCTGGTTAAGGTTTTGCATGTAACAACTTTTAAGTCAATACCTCAGCAAATACATCATGTATTGCATTGAAACTTTACACACAGGCTCCCATCAATTTAACCTTCTTATTTAATCAAGTAAGATAACTCTATCTTTCATAATATATAATTTTTGCCCCTTTATTATGGGACTTAGAAATTCTGGTTAAGGTCTTACATGTTAGCACACATAGGATAATATCTCAGCAACTATTTGATGTATTGCATTGAGACTTTATACAATGGTATTCAACCACCCAACTTAAATGAATAACCAAGTTAGATAACTGTATTTTGCAAATAATGGCGCTTTATAATTAGACTTAGAAATTCTCGTTAAAATTTTGCATGGAACCACATTTATGTTAATATCTCAGCACACCATGTATTGCATTGAAATCTAATCTAACAGTGATCCATGCATGTTTCGCCTAAACGTTTCAATCCTTACATTGAAAAGCGGCGGAATAGTCGAGCGCGCTGTCTCTGTGACAGCTCTTGTTAAGTAATAACAATCGTAATGTAAGGTTAACCATTTCATATAATCATACCTACATAATACAAATATAACCTATCAATATCAGTCATTGAGTGCTGTGACAAAAACTAAATTCACTTGCTATTCCATCAACAATAAAACACAATTCAAATGCACAATTTCATTTTTTCTTTCATAAGTTCAACCTTTTTATCCTTTCTTCATGACTTTTGGTCAGAATAATTGAATCCAAGACATTTTATTTCACGAGCTAATATTGTGCGCATTGTTTTCCCATTTAAGAAAGCACCATGCCCCTATTTTGGGCCACCCTGCCCCTTTTTTGGCCCACCCTGCCCTTTTTAATTCCTGGCTAAAACACGTATTGTTCTGCTCCAAACAATACACTACATAGTAGTTAAAAGCAACTTTTAATTACTTCCTACTAACCATACATCCTATTGAAAAAATAAACACCATTGTCAAAATGAAAAATTCGCTATAATGTGTTGTTTGGCATTCCTCCTTGTTATAATTATTATTATATTATGTAGTGAACTTTTAGTTCTAGATAATTTACTGGTAAATCTGCAAGACATGTATTCTGTTTACAGTCAAAGATTATATATTATTATGCCCCCCTTCAAAGAAGAGGGGTATATTGCTTTGCACAGGCATGTCGGTATGTCGGTCGGTCGGTCGGTCGGTAGGTCGGTCCGTCGGTCCGTCGGTAGACCAAAGCTTGTCCAAGTGATAACTCAACAATTCCTGGACGTATGGTCATCAAACTTGACATGAAGGTTGGGCCTGACCAGTAGATGACCCCTATTGATTTTAGGGCTCATCAGGTCAAAGGTCAAGGTCACAGTGACCTTTAATGATAAAATAATTTTAAGCTTGTCCGAGTGATAACTCAACCATGCCTAGACCTATGGTCATCAAACTTGATATGGAAGTTGGGCCTGACCAGTAGCTGACCCCTTTTGTTTTGGGGGGTCATCGGGCCAAAGGTCAAGGTCACAATGACCTTGAATGGTAAAAGGATGTCCATGTGATAACTCAACAATTCCTGCACCCTTGGCCCTCATTCTTGACTTGGAGGTTGGGCCTGACCAGTAGCTGACCCCTATTGTTTTTGGGGCTCATAGGGTCAAAGATCAAGGTCATAGTGACATTGAATGGTAAAAGGTTGTCTGAGTGATAACTCAACAATGCCTGCACCCATGGCCCTCATAATTGACTTGGAGGTTGGGCCTGACCAGTAGATGAACCCTATTGTTTTTGGGGGTCATCGGGCCGAAGGTCAAGGTCACAGTGACCTTCAATGGTAAAAGGTTGTCCATGTGATAACTCGACAATGCCTGCACCCTTGGCCCTCATTCTTGACTTGGAGGTTGGGCCTGACCAGTAGCTGACCCCTATTGTTTTTGGGGCTCATAGGGTCAAAGATCAAGGTCATAGTGACATTGAATGGTAAAAGGTTGTCTGAGTGATAACTCAACAATGCCTGCACCCATGGCCCTCATAATTGACTTGGAGGTTGGGCCTGACCAGTAGCTGACCCCTTTTGTTTTGGGGGGTCATCGGGCCAAAGGTCAAGGTCACAGTGACCTTGAATGGTAAAAGGATGTCCATGTGATAACTCAACAATTCCTGCACCCTTGGCCCTCATTCTTGACTTGGAGGTTGGGCCTGACCAGTAGCTGACCCCTATTGTTTTTTGGGCTCATCGGGTCAAAGATCAAGGTCACAGTGACCTTCAATGGTAAAAGGTTGTCCATGTGATAACTCGACAATGCCTGCACCCTTGGCCCTCATTCTTGACTTGGAGGTTGGGCCTGACCAGTAGCTGACCCCTATTGTTTTTGGGGCTCATAGGGTCAAAGATCAAGGTCATAGTGACATTGAATGGTAAAAGGTTGTCTGAGTGATAACTCAACAATGCCTGCACCCATGGCCCTCATAATTGACTTGGAGGTTGGGCCTGACCAGTAGATGAACCCTATTGTTTTTGGGGGTCATCGGGCCAAAAGTCAAGGTCACAGTGACCTTGAATGGTAAAAGGTTGTCCATGTGATAACTCGACAATGCCTACACCCATGGCCCTCAAACTTGACTTGGAGGTTGGGCCTGACCAGTAGATGACCCCTATTGTTTTTGGGGGTCATCGGGCCAAAGGTCAAGGTCACAGTGACCTTGAATGGTAAAAGGTTGTCTGTGTCATTACTCGACAGTGCCTGCACCTATGGCCCTCAAACTTGACTTGGAGGTTGGGCCTGACCAGTAGATGACCCCTATTGTTTTTGGGTAATCGGGCCAAAGGTCAAGGTCACAAAGACCTTGAATGGTAAAAGGTTGTCTGAGTGATAACTCAACAATGCCTGCACCCATGACCATCAAACTTGAATTGGAGGTTGGGCCTGACCAGTAAATGACCCATATTGATTTAAGGGGTCATTGGGCCAAAGGTCAAGGTAACAGTGACTTTGAACGATAAAAGGTTGCCCGAGTGATAACTCAACAATGCCTGCGCCCATGGCCCTCAATCTTGACTTGGAGGTTGGGCCTGACCAGTAGATGACCCCTATTGATTTAAGGGGTCAGAGGTCAAGGTCACAGTGACCTTGAAAGCAAACTCGACAATTTCTGGACCTATGGTCAACAAACTTGACATGAAGGTTGGGCCTGACCAGTAGATGACTCCTTGACTTTGGGGGTCATCAGGCCAAGGTCAAGGTCACAGTAACCTTTAACGCAAAAAGTTAACTTATCTTTTCCGAGTGATATCTCAACAATGCCTGAATCTATGATCATCAAACTTGACATGTAAGTTGGGCCTGACCAGGAAATGACCCTTATTGATTTTAGGAGTCATTGGGTCAAAGGTCAGGTTTACAGTGACCTTGAATGCGATAATTGGACAATGCCTGCACCCATGGCCCTCAAACTTGACTTGGAGTTGTGTCTGACCTGACCTTATGATTTAAGGGGTCATTAGATCAAAGGTCAAGGTTACAGTGACCTTGAATGAAAAATGCTTGTCTGTGTGATAACTTGTCAATGCCTGCACCCATGGCCCTCAAACTTAACATTTAGATTTTTGGTGACCAGCTGATGACTACTATGGATTTTGAGGTCATAGAGTCAAAGGTCATGGTCATAACACACTCTTTCCTCAAACTTTGAATGGCCATAATCTTAAAACTGCCTCAACGGCATACAATGTTAGCGACAAATCAGCTGTCATTTCGGTCCATGCATATTTCATTCAATTGTCCATATAATCCTGACAACACGGCACTCAGGGGGGGCATAATGTTTGACAAACATCTCTTGTTAATTTTTATAACATGTGATCCATAATACTTCTATAACAATCCTGATCACTTCTTGGGCTGTACTCACAAAGCATCATGGTGAAATATTTCAACTTACGATGTTTATTTCATGTCCCCTGTACTTTTGATATGGTTCATTTGTAATTGCGTACATCAAATATACAAAGTTTGTCCTTTTTTAGGTTGACAAGATTGCTAGGTTTCTATCATTTAATTTAAATTCAATTTTTCACTCAATGAAAATGGTCCCTGATGATATATTATAGGCTAAAAAAATAGTTAGTAAACATATGTTTTTAAACGTCAGACATACAGGGAATTCCAGAGACTGTCTGAGGGGATTGGCTTCAGGATTCTCTATATCGACAAAATAGGCAGTGATGTTAACAAGATGAAGAAGATCTCCAAGAAAGTTGGTATGTAACATCATGAGTCATACATGTATTGGTGTTTACTTTCATGCCATTTTGTGTTGGTGCAATTTTTGGGCGAAAGGCAAAAACACAATAAAGTAGCATTTAGGTAGCTTTTCACATGGTAAAGTCGTTCTGCAGCGCAAAGAACTGTGATAAAAGATACCAGTATAATGTTTAAGGGACTCGACAGCACTACCATAAAAGAAATTTTGCTTTTTAAAAGTTTAGAGAAAGTGGATCATACATAGTTGCCTATTAGTATAGGTGTAGCTCCTTTCAACAAATATGTTGCGAGTTCCATCCCCTTCTGGGGAAAATTCTCATGACCTCTCAAGATTGACACGGGTACTGGAAACTGATTCCAGCATGATTCTATAAGCAATCAGCTTTCATCACAAACAAGCTCTAAGAAATTTGTATTGACCAATATTTGAAATACTGTGATAGTGGTGTTTTATTTGAAGAGCAGGTTCCCCTTTCTCTCACTACTTTGTTGATGTGGTATTCTTCATGTTTAGTATGAGAAAATCTCAAAGAACGTAATGATATTTCATAGGTGTGACTTAACGCTGGTAAAAAGTATGTGAGTTATCTGGACTGATAAGTTCTGTTAACATGATATTTGTAAAGGAATTATATTTTGTAATACAGACACGGACACTGTTGTACATTGTTTAATCGTATGGATTACTTTGTCATCTCTGACAAACAACCTTAGACAAGTAACCAGCCAGAGTGAGGCTCATATTTGGGTTATTTATTGGTGGATTTCCCTACTTGCAGGAGGTGGTACGTTTGATCTCCAAACTGAACACATACTTTCCTTATCCTGTGATCAAAAGACATCGTGTTTTCTGCTTATTTGCAGACATCCTGGTGTCCACTCCAAACCGACTCCTCTACCTGTTGAAGCAGTCGCCCCCAGTTATCTCCCTGACCAGGTACACCATGAAATCAATAATTTTTAAAAATTGAAATATAAATAATAAAATGAGTCCAGAAAATGCACTATGACAAAAACATTAACATAACAACGAATGAGCAAAATAATGTGCATGAAACATTTTTATTAACTTCAAGGTTTTAAGACAAATAAATGGATATAATGGGGATGAATACATGTGTTGCAAAAAGCAGCATTTTATGCAAAGTAAATAAGTCAAATGGTTTCTTTGTTTTTAGTGTTCAGTGGTTGGTTGTTGATGAATCTGATAAGCTGTTTGAGGAGGGGAAAACTGGATTCCGGGATCAGGTATAGATTTGCTCACTTATATTTATGTGGATAAACGATCAGTTGGTTGTACTTTTACACTGTATAACACCATTCTATTGTTCTACTGTTAAGTCAGAAATATAACCAGAATTTCTTTATTGAGTATTTTGATATATGCCTTTAGGCTCAATTGTTAATAAAAGAGTGAACCGGGTGATATGAACCGGGAACTGTCAGGAGAAAATGTCACACGCATACCATTAATTTCTTAACATTTTTCCTTAAATCTAACATTAAAAGAGTGTTAATCCTATTACAATGACAGTGGACACAAACCTGCAGAGAACCACCCCTGCTCTGGTAAAGATTTTGCAGGTCTTGCTTAAATAAACAATTTTACACAGCAGATTTTGATGTAGTCATTCAAGTCAAGTATAATTGTGTAAGAATTTTAGCCATTGACCAAAAGTCTAATTTTGATGACTACTGTGATGAAGGTGTTGGGTAACACATTGTTATGCTGATGTTTAATTATAACTAATATGTGATCAAGGTCAAAGTTACAAACTTGATATTATTTTTATCAATTATTGAAAAAAATGTACTTTTTGACTCTCTTTAGACCATTTTTGAACATTCCTGTCCTTTTGTTTGTTTTTTCTCTTAAAAACTTATTTTCCTTAATTTGCTGTTAATTTTGTCAATGCTAGATGAACAAAAATAACAGAAAAGGCAAGTCGAAAAATGACCTAAAAATGTACTTGTTAGTAAAGCCAAAATACAAAACAAAAATTATTTGATTATCAATCAGTCGTTTTTCAATCTCAGTTATTTGATGGTACCATCGATTGCAAAGCAGTTACATACTAAAACATAAAAAGGAACAATTAAAAGAATACCCTCCATGTTCTTTATACATAAAAAGATCAAACGTTGACAGAGCATAACAATTTCAGCTTGCGTTAATCTACAAGTCATGTGACGGTGCCAACCTGCGACGAGCCATGTTTAGTGCAACGTTCGCCTTCGATGTCGAGGAATGGTGCAAATTGAACCTTGACAATGTCGTGCAAGTTTATGTGGGTGCCAGGTCAGTGTTAATCTTTGTATTTATAGTAGGGATGGCAACGAGTACCCGAGTACTCGATCGAACGTATGAGTACTCGAGTACCAAATCACTACTCGAGTACTAGGATTTTTATTTTAAAAAATCTAACAAAATAAAATACACGATTTACAGACAAAATATCAGATCTGGTTAGTTGCCAAGATGACAATTTACAGTCCCTCTAATCCCCGCTGTGTACACAATTGACCTCAATCAATTAGTTGACAGTTGTTGTGATAGTTGCAAACTGTCAACAAAGGACCCCTATTTCAAATTAGCACTTATGTCAAATAGCGAATTTTGATACGGTACTTTCACCTACACAATTCTATTGTATACCAATTAGAGACCTTTCACCAAACAATGGACGCTAACGAGCGAAAGAGTATTAGCCGTTACACGAATTGATTTCTTAATGGGCGTATTTTAACTATTTTTGCAATGATTATCACAATTGATTGGTTGATATTTTAAATCAAGAATTATAAACATTAATGAGGTAAACAACATTTACACAGTACGAAAAGCTATCATTTAAAAAAAAAAATTGAAGAGTAAACAACTGAACAACTGAACTTCGTATTGAATTTCGTTTACTATTTTTATGTATGCTATTAATTTTTCGTTCATTGTAATTCTAATTGTCATTAACGATACATGTATACACAATCTTGTCTTCGCGAACTCATACTGTATTCATTTTTTCCGAGTAATCGAGTACCCGAGTACTCGATCGAATGATCGTCCGAGTACTCGAGTATTAATTTTACTACTCGTTGCCATCCTTAATTTATAGTATTTTTAAATTCCAGCTGTTTGTTAGAAGTATTGTTATTGGCTTGTTTCTGGTCTCAGTGTCATCATTATCAAATAAAAAAAATCTTGACTTTAACTGAAAACTTGTTGTTCAAGGTGTCGATCCACTGAGAAAACAGACAGTCTGCTTGCACTGTTCTTGTTTTTCATATTGAATAATTATGGAATTTACCTCTTTCTGAAGTTTATGTCTGTATACAGAAACATCTTCTCCATTTTGTTTTGAGAAAAAGACATGTATGAAATACTATATGGTAGAAATAAAATAGTGAGTGGCTGTAATTTTCGACATCTTGTTGAACTGGTAGCATATTTATTTCTAATGAACATATTTTAAAAAGTTATATTTTCTTTCTCAGAAATTCAGCCACAAAGACGATAGAGCAGTCACTGTTATTCTGTGGAGTGGAAACTGGCAAGATGATCGCTCTCAGGAACATTATCAGACAGGTAGGTACCTGTTAGAGGGCAAGAGCATTTAGTGGTATTGGTGATAGTCTTTCACACTAGAGGTTGTGGGTTCAAGTTCCACAAGGGCATATGTTACCTTAACTTCAAAAGAGAAAGATGGCAGCACTCTAGAGTAATGCACAATAGCTGTCTTCAAGATCAACCTAAAGAAATTAGTCACTGAACTGTCAACATGCTGCCAACAAACTTATATCGGTGCAAGACTTTATAAAGAACATAAAGGCCATTCTTTAAAAAGTGCTTTCAAGGGCAGCCAGCCACCGGTTCTTGTGTTTGTGTAGTCAAAGGAGCCAGCCGAGGAATTGTTCCATGACCTCATATATGATGGCTTAAATGTAGAAATAATAATTCCATAAACATTTCATACTCACTTACAGGGAATACAGCCACCCGTTCTAGTGTTTGTGCAGTCGAAGGAGCGAGCCCAGGAGTTGTTCCATGAGCTCATATATGATGGGATGAACGTGGACGTCATACATTCTGACAGGACTCAGCTTCAGGTAACAAACAAAAACAGGATGGTTGGTTGTGTTGTACCGGGTTATTGGACTAATGATTTCAAGTAAATATTAAAGATTATTAAGAATTTTTAGCTCATCTGTATTTTGAAGAGAAAAAAGAATTTCATAGCTTTGATATTGGCATTGGCATCATAGAACAAAAACTGTTACTTTGGCTATGAATCAGAAACACAATAGTCCATGAAAAAACTTGACAGGACTCAGCTTCAGGTAACAAACACCAGCAGGAGTGTTATTTGTGTTGTATCAGGTTATTATCCCCCGCCGAATCGAAGATTTCGGGAGGGGATATTGTTTTGGTGTTGTCCGTCCTTCTGTCCGTCCGTCCGTCCGTCCTTCTGTCCGTCCGTCTTTCTGTCCGTCCGTCCTTCTGTCTGTCCGGTAGCATATCTTGGTAGGCATTGATCAGAAAATGGTCAAACTTGGTCAGAATGTTCCCCTTGATCATAACTCTACCCCTTTAAAAAGTGGGTCACATGGGGTCAAAAACTAGGTCACTAGGTCAAATCTTAGAAAAATCTTTGGAACATACTAGAGACATTATACATGGTCAAATATTCATGAAACTTTATCAGAATGTTTTCCTTGATGAACTTTTGGTCATAAATAAAACTGGGTCACATATGATCAAAATTAGGTCACTAGGTCAAATCATAAAAAATCTTGTCCAGAACCATATCATGGTAATGATTGGTCAATTTATGGTCAAAATTGTTCATGATGTACCCCTTAAAGAAATATGGACCACTTAAAAAAGTGGGTCACATGGGGTCAAAAAATAGGTCAGAAGGTCAAATCTTAGAAAAAATCTTTGGAACATACTAGAGGCATTATACATGTTCAAATATTCATGAAACTTAATCAGAATGTTTTCCTTGATGAACTCTTGGTGGTAAATAAAACTGGATCACATATGTAAAAAAAATGAGGTCACTAGGTAAAATCTTAAAAAATCTTGTTCGGAACCATATCATGGTAATGATTGGTCAAGTTATGTTCAAAATAGGTCATGATGTAAACCTTGATGAAATATGGACCACTTAAAAATGTGGGTCTCATGGGGTCAAAAACTAGGTCGTTAGGTCAAATATTAGAAAAGTCTTTGGAACATACTAGAGGCATTATACACATGGGTGAAAGTTTTCCGGACTGCTCCGGAAGTACCGGATTTTCGATGTCCTCAGGGATCACTTTTCCAAATCGTGTAAATCCGTTAAGATTTCAGAGGGGGGGAAGGGTGTATAGGCCTACCTCAACCCTGACTTCGACTTTCAAATTGTTGAAACGAAAACGAAAGTAAATTCCAGTGACTCGATCTGTTTTGCAATTCATTTTAGTAACGATTCGTGATTGCAAGGTGCTCGCTTATGGGTTTTTACGAAGCCCGGCGCCCGTTCGGCTACGACCGTAAATAGACTAGCTTGGTTCGACCATTTCTGCCAATAAGTTCCGAACGGGAAAGCCAATTGCTCCCAATCGAGTATGTTCGCGATCATTAATACATTGCAGACGCTTTTTAAACGCCTAGGTAGCGGTGAATTACGATATGATACGACAATTCTGATTGGCTCGCTGTTCGCTGTAGTCCAATAAAATAGCCGGACTTTGGCGGTTAGGTGATTCTTTCAAAAAACAACAACAATATTCTTGTGATAAAAGATCGTGGCAAAAAATATTGAAAATGAAGTTTCTACCCCCAGCGTACAACACTAAGGACTTAGAAAGTAAACAAGCTAAATTTTGAAGGTTATGTTTCATTCTAAATCTACATCAAAGAGTATGTTTAGGGTATATCCATGAACAAGAGCTGTTTACAGAAAATCATGCATTTTCTGCATGATATTAAGTCAGTTTCTTTGGCAATCATATAATCCTGGAAAAGTGCTGTACAAGCACTCAAAACCACTAATTCCCAGGAGCTAACGGGGGGCTTTGCCCCCCTGGGCCCCCTACCGTGGGCCCAGACGGCCCCAGGCACCCCAGCTTAATTTTCAGGATTCTCATGATTTCCAACTTTCACCCATGTATACATGGTCAAATATTCATAAATATTAATCAGAATGTTTTCCTTGATGAAATCTTGGACTTATTTAAAACTGGGTCACATATGATTGAAAATTAGGTCACAAGGTCAAATCTTAGAATCAAACTTGGTCATGATGTACCCCTTGATGAAATATGGACCGCTTGTAAAAGTGGGGCATATGGGGTCAAAAATTAGGTCACTAGGTCAAATTTTAGAAAAATCTTTTAAACACATTAGAGGCAATATGTATGGTCTTATATTCATGAAACTTGATCAGAATGTTTTCCTTGAAGAACACTTGGACATGTTATAAACTGGGTCACATGTGATAAGAAATTAGGTCACTAGTTCAATTCTTTCAAAAATCTTGTCCGAAACTATTTTATGGTGGTGATTGGTCTGATTAAGTTCAAACATGGTCAGAATATTCTCTTAGCTTAGATTTCGACTGGATTTTAAAAGTGGGTTAATGGGTCAAAAACTCAGTCACTAGGTCATATTTTACAGAAATCTTTGAAACACTCTAGAGGCAATACATCTGCTCTATTTTCCATGAAACTTAATCAGAATGCCTCGATGAAATCTTGGAATAGTTTGAAACTAGTAGGTCATGAGGGGTCAAAAATGTGGTCACTGAGTCAAATCTTAAAAAAAGACTTGTGGACACTCTAGAGGCTATATTTTTTGCATATATACGGACCAATCTTCATGAAACTTGATCAGAATGTTTGCCTTGATGAAATCTTAAATTAGTTTGGAATTGGGTAACATGCAGTCATAAACAAGGTTTCTTGGTCAATTCTAAATGTTACATTATATACAATATTTTTTTTTTATTTTAAACAGTTGCAATCAAACTCAAACTCATATATTTATATATTTCATCAACAACTGATTTCCATTCCTTGGCTTAGCCCAATCAGGCAGGGGATATCAATTGAACGAATTTGCGTATTTGAATAATGTTAGTGACTTGGCTATGTGTAAACAAATTCAAAAGCAAATGTCTATGCTTTGGATTTAACTCTTTACGCACAATAGTGAGACAAATTTAGAAATATGAATGAATAAAAAACATTGTGAATAATATACACTCAAATTAATTCCTTGTACTAGTTATGATATTTCCAATTATTAAACTAGCTAACAAACAATTAGGAGGGTGAAATCTACCAATGGTTAGTTTTTTCGAAACAAATACTAAATATGCATAGATAGTGCAACAATAACAGTAAATGTCAGTATTTCGGCTTTTCTTATTCCTTTCTCTCAGTAATGCCTTATCTTTTCACTGATTGGTCAGTCGGGTATTGATTGGCTGGCCACTGATTGGTCAGTCGGGTATTACAAATGAGAGGATATGCTTTGAATTCGGAAATGTAAATACTGAATGAATATTTTTTTTATGAAAATCATTTTATTTTGTGTGTTTTTATAATCCCAAGGAAGAAAAACAGGGAATAATACTTCTAAAGGGGAAAAAAAATTCATGTATGTAATGTCTTTAACTCTTAATGGATGTCATTTTAACATTTATTATTTCGTGAATTCTAGAATGTAAAAAACTGTACTCCTTTTATTTTCAAAATATATTCAGAGAGACAACGTGATCAAGAGTTTCCGGGCTGGTAAAATCTGGATCTTGATTTGTACGGAGCTGATGGGGCGTGGCATTGACTTTAAAGGAGTTAACCTCGTCATCAACTACGATTTTCCAAATAGTGCAATATCATACATTCACAGGATAGGTGAGTTGTTTAATGTATATATATATGCCTACTTCAGGGCTCGAACCTACAACTGAAAGAACAAAAGCAAAGAGCCCACCAACAATAGTCAATATAATTGTATAATTTGATATTTCAAATGTTGTGTACTCCCCAGAATTAGAGGGTTTGATGCAGACTGGTGGAAATTTGGTAAGGACAGAAGAACTTTTATATTGTACCAGTGTATATACATGAACTTTGCTTCATAACTAACAACAGGCATTTTGTAAATGACTTCAGGACGTACGGGACGTGCAGGCAGGATGGGGAAAGCTGTTACATTCTTCACTGAGGATGATGCCATCTATTTACGAAGGTATTTTATTATACTTGAGACATTTAAAATGTGTTTTTTTACAAACAAAAAAAATAATAGTTTTGAAGAATAACTAGTGTATTGTTTCTGTACATGATTTGCTGTTTCTCCTGTGTGGCCTGGTTTTAGGATTTAACAAAATAACTAATTGATTCAAATTTCAAATTGAGCAAACTTTTATATGTGATTTCAGCATTGCCAATGTAATGAGAACAGCAGGCTGCCCAGTACCAGACTACATGTTGAAAATTAACCAGCCTAACAGGTACTTTTGTTAAGGGGATAAGAGTTAAGTTTTAAACCTTTATTTTTTGGTTAGGCCAATTTGAAAGGAAACAAACATTGACAGGTTGTACCCGTGGTAAGACCTACTCTGTTTCTTCACCAGTGACTCTTGGGAGCCCCGTTTAACTTCCCTCCTGGAAGACAGTATTTTTAGTGGTGAGGCGGGGAATTGAACCAGTGACCTCTGTATTCACAGTAAAGCTTCTTACCACCATACTACCAATCTGCTTCATTGTATTAAATCTGCACATTGACTGATAAATACTACATATGATAGTTGAATAGGGTTTGATATTAAAGTATTTCAATGTTTTATAATGAAATTTCAAATAACATGTAAAAGTACATGCTTGGGAACATTTTATTTAAAGAAGAAGTTAGGAGCAATTGTTACTTTGCTCTAATTTCTAGTACAATATTGGTACAAATGTTTCATACGAATTAAACATTAAAGTGAGAGGTTAAGATTTCTTTAAGAGGTTTAAGAAACTAGACACTGTTAGTGTTATTCACACACGTTATGTAAGATTAGTGCCAAACCAGTTTAAGTAATATCTTACCATTTCAGGAAGGAGAGGAAGACTCTAGCGAAGGGATCCATCAAGAGACCCAAGATTTCCAGCATGTCCAGATACGACCAGGAGAAATTGAAACACAAGAAGTGAGTCTGCTTTCCTATTCATTTGCTGTTCTTTTTGTGAAAAAAAGAAGTAACGGTACTTACTGTCATAGCCTTTGTGAGTCAATGTTGGCATGCAAAAGCTGTAAACTCTGATGGAAGTAAAAAATCTTTCAGGATATTCACATGGAGAGTTATGATTAGCATGGAGATGCACATGATTAGCAAGACCCAAAACTCTAGCCTTAACGATTGTCAACTGATCTGCTTGTGATGTTCTTTTTTTTAAATTCATGAATTTTATTACTGCAGGAAAATCATAGGAGACAGTAGGAGAAAGAAACTTGGACTGCCGACAGGGAGGAATAGCCAAGGCATTAAATGGAAGAATCAAAACCAGAAAAAACAAGATTCAAATGTTAATAATGTCAACGGTAAAACCAAAGTCAGTAGTGGTAAAACTGAAGTCAGTAAAATGGCTGGTGAAAATAGTGACAAATCTCAGAAAGGAGCAAAGAGGAAAAGGAAATTGGACGGGGGGAATGAAAATGATGATGTGACTAGCGCAAAGAGGAAGCATTTTGACAATGCACAGACCATACAGATAAAGTACAAGAATAAATGGAAGGGACAGGGTGGGGGGAAAAATAGGGGAAAGAAGTTTCAAAAGGGGAAAAGTGGGTCTGGAAAGAAATCTTCATGATATGTTGTTTTCCTTTAGAGATCAAGCGCATGTCTGTACTGCATCATGAAATCTTCCATTAGGTTGCTCAGATTGTTGATTGTTCATTAATTAAATCATTTCTTGTGTAATATACCATTTAACTGTTAAGAACACCTTTTTTACACATATCTGAATAGAACTATTTTTTCTGCTCATACAAAAAATGTATATATGTCATGTCAATCATGGTGAAATTTTTGAAACACTGGTATGTAGGAACATTTGTTTGACATTATTTATATGTTTTGTATAAAATTTGGAAATTATAAGGTCACTATGACATGAATACCATTTGTTATTAAAACCATGTTTGTTACTTGTTAACAACAATTCTGTTAGTTCTTCAATAAATGCATTAAAGAGATAAAACAAAATATATTCCTGGTTTACATTTGAGCTTGTATGAAAGAAAAGTACTGATTTCTGTTAATATCAAAAACAATGGTAGCACCTATAATGGCAACTTGTTGTATACCAGATAATGAAATATGCCTTGTTCCATAGGTACTTAATATTAGGACTACACTCTAAAATTAAACATTCTAAATTAATATTGGGACAACAATCTAAAATATAGTTTGTACAACACTATTTAATTAACAATAGAATAACACTCTAAATTAATACTAGTACAACACTATTAATTAATATTACTACAACACTCAAAATACTATTCATTTACTTCTATATTATATTGTGTCTTACGGATCGGCATAAATAAGTTAGTTCTTTGATAATCTTAATGTAAAACCAAGATGCCTGTAGACCCCATACAATTATGGTATCATTTGAAAGGTAATTGCCTGGCCCCAATTTCTCAAAACTTCTTAAGCTTAACAGGCTTAAGTAGCTTATTTCAATCAGGCAAAGGACATTCTAAAATTAGAATTTGATTAATGAAAAATGGTTTATTGTGATTATCATTATGATAATTCCCATCTAAAGCATAAAAACTCTTAAAAAGTAAATACTACACAAATTATTGAAAGACAAAAATAGTGAGCTAAGCTTAATCCTGTTATAAGGGATTTAAGAAGTTTGGAGAAATTGGGGCCAGATGATTACAAATGTGTAAAATAAACAAACCGAACTTACAGCTTGCATTCAGTTATAACAGTATATAAGTATTCGTTCTCTTTATTTCAACTAAAGTCAGACATATTTTACAATCTTTGAAGAAAACAACACTTATTGGTATTATAATGTTTCGGTATGGATTATTTTTTTCTGCACAAAACCCTTAAAATGATACCAAAAAATATTTTTGGTCACCAGCATCCTAGTCAAATATTTGTAGGTCGGATACATTAATATTAGTTCATCAAATTGAACAGTGTTAGTAAATGTAAATGGTGTAAAATCATTGCATATCCATGCTCATGTCTGTAGTCAGACTGGTACATGTACACAGAGCTCGGCGCAACATTGGTGTAACTCCCTTCTTTATGTGCAGTTAGAATTGTTTCATTCTGAGCCCATGTCATAACTCCTATTTTGATATGGAGTTAGGATTATTGACGCTAAATCCACACCATGCAGATACCAATTATTATTGTAGAAAAATCTAGATTAAGTTTAAAAAAACTATGTTTTAACCTTACTCATTATTCCCCCAGCATTTGGAATCCTTGGTCATTCATCACCATTCTTTAGATCCAACATGTCATCTTCACAGCTGGTTGTGAGCCACACTGTATTCTGGAGGTGAGCCTGATACTTGATCCATCATGGTCAAGCTCAAAATATTTAAGTTTGTTATCAAAGAATTTAATCCTTTATCTAAAATAATGTTACATGTATACATTACATGTATGCTAAAGTTCAGGATTAAATGGGATTGGGAGCTTTCATTTCAGACTCTCGAACAGCTGGAAAGTAGGTTTTTGTTGGACATTCGCATTATAAATAGTAAGGAATACATTAAAACGGAGCCCCTTAACACTGAGTTGGGCCTGGATCCCTTAAACTAATTTTCAGGCTTGGTATTTACGGTCCGTTATCACCCATCACATCATAAAATTTGCGGTATACATGCATTTACTAATATTACCGGTACTGAACATGTGTGGCGATGCATCTTGTCATTTAGCACGAAAGCACAACCACGGACCTCCGTGGCACAGTGAATGTTAATCTATTCATCGAATCATTATCATTTATTTCGAATGAAAGAATGTGGATGATGCTACTTTTCGACGAATTAAAATCAAAGTCCACATCTCTTGTAGAGAATAGTGTAAACAATTAAATTTTATGTCCGAAAAAATGACGTTCACGGCGACAATGTACAGTGTGAGAGAAAGCTCCCTTGACGAGCATGTTGGGGCTGCAAAAGAAAGTAACCCTTGAATCGTATTTAATGCCTGGAACCAGTTAGTTTAATAGTTCCCTACCCAGTTGGTACTCATGCGACCCCAGTGATTTTTATTTTTTATGCCACTGCAGGTTTAGGATTTAGACAACACAATGTGTAGTTTATCTCAGTCTAAATCCTCCCGGGTGTGCCCCCGCCCAACCACGTCCGGTGGGGCAAAAAAGTCCCATGACCATACACATGAGGCTGTCTTTCGCCGCTGTCATCATGGCCAATGCAGGATGTTTGCGACCACAGCATCTTTACAAAGGTTTTTGAAATTTTAGGGGGAAAAGAAAACGAAACATTGTTATGCTCCTATGATTCAGTGCACATCGTTCTGTGACACTAAAAATCTCGACATGTTAAACAAATACTAAAAACTACCGCGCTGCAAAAGTATGTCATGATAAATATCTAAAACATACTTCCCTCCATATATACCACAGTATACAGATAGTTTCACGTGACCGCTTAACGCTCACACGAAGGTGAACGGTGTGTGACTATATTCAAACTTTCAAACATGTTTGCATAGGTGTGAGGACATAACCTCGCGCGGGATTTTACCTTTTCGCAGTAAAAGAGACACTCTTATTCAGGTTTGATTTAGAATTTATTTTATATAATATCGTATAAATTGTAAGTTGTTAAGATTTAAAGATATAATTGGTATAGATATGTTATTAATGAAAGCAATTATTATCTTGTTATCAACACACGGTATTCGTAATATAACTTGTTTAAAGATGTGTTATAATTGGGGCGGATTCAGAAGTTGACGTTGAAGGGTACGCACTTTAGGGATGCTGGGAAATTTCCCTAGCAAACCCTAAACGTAGTCTACACATGTCATTTTTAGGGAGCCGCTGGAGTATAACACTTGCATCATGCATACTAATGATGGTATTTGTAACAGGTCGGTATTTGACGCCGTCATTTGAATATGTACATACCTTCAGGTATCATATGAAATAAGAAATCTTAAAAGAACAATGAGTGTTATAGAGAAGACCTACACTAGAACACAATTACGCCAGTGTTTTTAAATTTAATTCGGTTGGCTTTAATTAAAGTAACTTCTTTACTATCCGACCGTTTCCGGATTTTCTCTATCAACGTATATGTGTCTGTTGCCCGTTAGCTTAATATAGAAATATTTGTCTCGGGTAAAGAGCTGCATTCTTACGACGTTTCGAGATAAGTGAATAGATTTTAAATTAATCACGTGCTTGAGTGAGTTGCCGATACTATCACAAATTATGATTCCAGTGCGCACAGGAGGGTCCCCCCTCTCAAACCGGCTTATTCCGCCGTTATTTTAGATCCGGAATCCTTAATACTGCATAATTCTGAAACAGTGTCAGGAATACCATATTGCTTGATTTTTTGCATATTTTGTTTATACCTTGACGTATCGGGTCATCCGCTTAACAGACGCGTAGAGAGACGGACATCAATGTGCATGCCCTTTAGTTCACGATAGGGGTCCAAGAATATTTCAGAGCGTTTACTGGAATAATGAAGACATTTAGTAACGTATTTGCTGACATTGTATGCCTACAATGAATCCAGTGGAAGGAAAAGTGAAAGAAACCCTCTTCAACATTGAGTAATATTATAATAAATGTGCATCCGTCTTATCTCTGGAACCAGATTCTGTGTATGATTTTGTAGCCTCCTCAAAGGGATCTGGCTATAACATATAGTAGAATGTAACCCAATATGAATGAACCTGGAATTTTGTCAATCTATTTTTAGATACTAAAAACCCTCTGCTTGATTAGTCAAACATTTTTCAAGGAACCAATCAAACCATCTGTACTTAACGCACGAAAGATGGCATGTTGCTGAAACTAGAAACTTTTTTTATCTACTATCGTGTCTTGTTCAATGAATATTTAACTGGAAATGTCTGTGTTAAGACTGGTATGTGAAAAATGCTTGAATAAAGAACATTTTTTAAGTTATCTGAACGTATATACATGTAAGTTTAGTATATACAGTCAATAGACTATTGGATTAATTGTACTAATTGGGTCAAACGTCAGTAAATTTAATTAAGATGGGTGTCATCCAATATATATTTGTGATATTATTACGTACCCTGTTTCTTGCTTTCAAATGATTGTATTAACGTTTTTGGTATGTAATGATTAAAAACTTTGTAACCGAAGACACCTTCATTTTCTCAACGAATAATGCATTGCAAACAATATGCTGTAATGAATAATGCCAAATTTATCAGTTTCTGCATTGTGTTGGCACTCTCTTGAGTTATGAATACACCATACGTAAGAGTTGGGGTGTCAGCATAACTTCTTTCAAGGTACATGCGCAGGGTTTTTCCTCGATTTTCTTTTACCTTATATTTAAATTTAGGGTGAAATAAATCAAGAAAAACCCATGTGTGTACATGCCCATACTGTCATCTACACTTTTGTACTATGCAGTTATTCTTGTAAATAAAAGGAAGAAAAAAGATAATGTGAAATTCAGGACATTTTAAGTTAAATTCCTTGAGATGCCCTTATGCCCTTAGTTCCATAATTCAGTAAGAGTGAATCGAGTTAAATGAACATTCCCTGAAATCATTGGACTTCTCCCTCAATTATATGTTGTTATCAATTAATAATTTATCTGTTAAAATTAGCAAAGTATATGTGAATAAAAATGTGCTGGGGCAAACTAAAGTAATTTGTAGACATACTCAAATTAATGTAAAACAAGTTTAAGGTCAAAGGCTTACTTTTACTGAATTTAAGTTCCAGTCATTTTCTTCTGCAAAAACAAAGTTTTGTGATCGGATTTAATATTCTTAATAAAGCAACAGATGGTATTTTGACTTCAGGCATTTCAGTGCATCTTCTTAGTGTTATATTGGTGATTTTCTCTCGACACTAATTACGAAATATTGCTGCTTTTATCGACATTCTAGGAACAACATGCAACAAAATTTGATGATATTCAAGGAATTTCAATCAATTTGACCGATAGTAGAACTTTTACTGCATATTTCCTAGAGTCTCTGGCCCTATAAGGACAATAATTGTACTTTTTATGATAAAAACCACTTGCTTGAGAATGATATTGAGAATGATATTGATTGTGTCTCATTGAAATAAGTTGATAGATGTTTGTATCATAAATGGAATTCTGTACGGTTATTGGTGTATGTGACAAGAAATAATGGCTCTAGTGGAAATAATGGCTCTAGTGCAATTAGCAATTTTCAGATTGTTCCAGTACTTGAGGCCGAGCTGGGTGTGATTGACCAGTCATATAAGGGCAAAGAAATAATTTTCCCTCTTGAGAATAGGGAGAGCATAAGAATCAATTTCAGAACTGCATCCACTGGCAAACATCCACAGTGGCACTGTATGCCCTGCAATTACTTTTCTAAAACTCTACTACATGCATTATAGCATATAGTTTTCCCTAGGGACAGACCCCTTAAAAAGAGCCCTTCAACATATAAGCTTTGGTTTATTACTCTATAGCTATACCACTGGCATCTCTTGCCCTGTTCCAATGTTTAGATCTATATGATAAGTAAATTTTCAAATTAATCAGTGAATTTTATGCTCCAAGAAAATATGTTATTATTCTCAAATGAGATCTCAAGATTTGTTGTTTTAGTTATTTGATACATTTGTTATTGACATAACAAAACTTCTTCTTTTTTTAGATATATAAGGGATTGAAACATTATACCCTGTAGAGTATTTATATATAATTAATTTAAAATAAAATAGTAACATTAAGCCTCAATTGATGTATAATTTGTTTGGCGCTTCATGACTCACTGACTAACAAAAATAATGTGACTTTAAAGGTTTTTAGCCTCTATGGTAGTCATACATTTTCTTTCCATTTTGAGAGTGTTAAACAGTCTGAAAGGAGTTAGTACACTTGTTGGCATAAAAAGGATTGAATAGTCCTAAATAATCATATTGACATTTACCTTAAGTACATTCTTACCATGTTAAATGAGACTATACATGACTGATAACACATTGACAGTTATACAAATATGATCTACATTTAATGATTGTTGAGGTATGAATTATGTCATACAATTTGTAAATTGCCCAATACAATGTCATAAAAACATTGTTTGTATAGCCCAATGATTGTATACATAATTATACATTTTGTAAAAATATTTTGTCTGTATTATCTCCTCTGTCTGATAATAATATGTAACTGAGCATCTGGAAACTGTGAATGATATATCTTTTACATAAGTTATGTCTATTTTGACACAGTATTTAGCTGTTGTAGCTCTGATTAAATTGCTACATGTAAGTGTCATGATGATGTTGCACATTTGGATCATAAAGTCAGAATTTGCATGATTAAAATCAACCACTGATGTTCTGTTGACTTTATCTCAGTATTTGTTTTTAGCTTGACTATTCGAAGAATAAGGAGAGCTATACTACTCACCCAAGCATCAGCGTCGGCATCACCCCTTGGTGAAGGTTTTGCGTGCAAGCACACATAGGTTAATATCTCAGCAACTACTTTAAGTATTGCATTGAGACTTTATACAATGGTACTCAACCGTCCAACCTACTTAATTAACCAGGTTAGAAAACTCTACTTTGCATTTAATGCAAATAATAGGCCTTTATTATGTGACTTAGAAATTCTGGTTAAGGTTTTGTGTGCAAGCACACATAGGTTTATATCTCTGCAACTACTTGTGGTATTGCATTGAGACTTGAAACAATGGTACTCAATCATCCAACCTACTTAATTAACCAAGTTTGATAACTCTACTTTGCATTTAATGCAAATAATAGGCCTTTATTATTCGACTTAGAAATTCTGGTTAAGGTCCCAGCACACATAGGTTAATATCTCGGCAACTACTTGAGGTATTACATTGAGACTTGATACAATGGTACTCAACCATCCAACCTACTTAATTAACCAAGTTAGGTAACTCTACTTTGCATTTAATGCAAAAAATAGGCCTTTATTATTTGACTTAAAAATTCTGGTTAAGGTTTTGCGTGCAAGCACACATAGGTTAATATCTCAGCAACTGCTTGAGGTATTGCATTGAGACTTGATACAATGTTACTCAACCATCCAACCTACTTAATTTACCAAGTTAGATAACTCTAGTTTGCATTTAATGCAAATAATTGCCCTTTATTATTTGACTCAGAAATTCTGGTTAAGGTTTTGCATGTAAGCACACATAGGTTAATATCTCAGCAACTACTGGATGAATTGCATTGAGACTTTATAAAATGGTACTCAACCATCCAATCTACTTAAATAACCAAGTAAGATAACTCTAGTTTGCATTAAATTCAAATAATGGCCCCTTTTTTATTCAACATAGAAATTCTGGTTAAGGTTTTGCATGTAACCACTTTTAAATCAATGCTTTAGCAAATACATTATGTATTGCATTGAAACTTTACACACAGGCTCCCAACCATTTAACCTTCTTATTTAATCAAGTAAGATAACTCTATCTTTCATATTATATAATTTTTGCCCCTTTATTATGCGACTTAGAAATTCTGGTTAAGGTCTTGCATGTTAGCACACATAGGATAATATCTCAGCAACTACTTAATGTATTGCATTGAGACTTAATACAATGGTATTCAACCACCCAACCTAATTGAATAATCAAGTTAGATAACTGTGTTTTGCAAATAATGGCCCTTTATTATTACACTTAAAAATTCTGGTTAAAATTTTGCATGTAACCACATTTATGTTTATATCTCCGCACATCATGTATTGCATTGAAATCTAATCTAACAGTGATCCATGCATGTTTCGCCAAAACTTTTCAATCCTTACACTGAAAAGCGGCGGAATAGTCGAGCGCGCTGTCTCTGTGACAGCTCTTGTTTGATATGTTTGAAGACTCCTAATTATTTCATCTATTTTATTACCGGTACATTGAACTACTAAAAGTACAATTTGAAAGTACATATACCTTACAAGATTTCAATATTCATCTTGATGAACACAATTTTTTACAATGCAGTGATGCGTTGTTGATTTTTGTTATACATGTCATGATATTGAATTTATTAATTAATAATTGGTAAAGAGCATGTCAGAATGTAATCTATCATAGAGCCTGAACTCATAAAATGGAGACTGCAGATTGTCTGCTTGTTGATTAGAGCTGGATTGATTGTTGACTCCCTGCAATGGTGATGCAGAGACAATCTATGATTAAATGAACTGCGAAGCCGCATGATTGTGATTTTATGATTTGAGAAAAGGGTCGTGCAAAGGTCACTTGACCAATTTGGTACCTTTTTTATGCCTTTTAACATGGGCCAAAACATTAGTTTGCCTCAAAATTACAAGTAGTGAAATGCTTTCTTGGCCCTTTGATTATAAATGTTCTTTGTCATGATGGTTGACATGGTGAAAAGTCATAGTGGGAAAGATGTAACGGGCTTTCCACAAAATATCTGCATATTTTTTATGGCTTTTCAACTGATTTATTAATGTACTACATGTTGTTGAATTAATTTGAAGCTAGAACTTATTGTAAAGAGTTATAGTTCCTGATATTGAAATTGTAATGAAATTTGAAAGTTAAAATAATTAAAACTGTCATTTTGATAATAGATTTACACATTGTAGTGTAACCAGTGACAGTACATTTACCTAGATTTCTTATTTAATGTAAGGGTGGATAAATAAACAAGGCGGTTAATGTCAGGGTGTCAGTGGATTTTAACATTGTGATTAGGCCAAATAAAAAAATAGGTGCGTTTCAGGTAACGCTGCCAAAAAAAATAGGGTAGGTAGGTCGGAATATTTTTTATTATATATTTTTTTTATATATATATTGATTTCAGTAACTGTTGACTCAGTAACAAAAATAAAAGTCATCAATTTTCAGGTTTATCAGTAGTTTTTAAACATGTTCCATGCTTCAATGAAAACATTCTTTATTTGTCTGGTTAAATACTTTGACAATGATGGTTGGATTTCAACTAAGTTATGGTACACCACTCTGCTATTATTTAAGACTTTCCAGGAATGGTTTTACTTTTCTTTATGCACCCTTTTGCTTTCAATCACCCTCTATAGAATGCTGTCCTCCCTGTAACATAATTACATGAAGAGTGGGACAGCAAATTTACCATATAAGCCATCAGCCAAGGAAACCTCAATGCTGTCAAGAGGACTGGGGGTTCAGGTTTGAAGAACAAGGTAACATGCAGGTTTTATTGCCGAAATTGCACACTTAAGTCCGACATATCAATCCCAAAGTCAGTATGTGACACATTTGTATCTGACAAGAAAATATAGTTCAAGAATTGAAATATACCTGCCACACAAGCACAAACTACCCGTAATTCACCTTAGAGTTAGGACAATCTAAAAATTCGGACATCCATTATTATTTTCAAAAATAATTTATTTTAGGTACCTAATTTTCGGACACCCAAAGGACATCGATTGTAACTTTTACAGTTAGTCTCACAGACAAAAATTATTGATCTTTATCGTTACAATGCCTGGCTAGATTACCTAACCGTATACATCACTGTGACAAGTTAGTTAGTTCCTACCCATCCTAAACGATTTATTGCCTGTTGAAAAGGATGTGTGATATAGTTAATGGAGGATTAAAGAAACAACAAGGGCAATCAAGAGATTAAGAAAACACAGACACAAATGGTTTTCGTACCCAAATCACATTTTTATCAGGGAAAAAATAGGTTATGGTAGGCGCGAAAAAATATGGTTGGTCGGGTAACCTGAAACAGACCTATTTTTTATTTGGCCTTATGTTCACTGTCAGGGTAATGGCTTCTGATGAACAGCTAATTGATGCACAGATACTGGTGTCAGGTTGCTGGGTTGTAGATGATAGCTTTTGGATACCTTTGTTTTAAATTACTGTAAAAGGGTATAACTGTAGTATAATTGCATGTTTTACCTCAATAATGTATGTTTTAATGTTTTTCTTTATCATGGCATCAAGGAATCATTGACCTCGTGGATTTTGACAAAGTTCCTTGCTTTATTTTAAATATCGACTGTGGTTGTCCAATTTGAATGTCACTAATGCTTCTTCTGGTTGTTATTTTTTGTAATGCGGAAAAAGTATAAGAAACGCTTATTTTTATTTTTGGTAAATCGTCATTGAGTTTATTTCAACAAGGGAGCGCAACCCCTTACAAAATGGTGGTGCCTGAGGATGACGCTGTGAGCTTGGAGAAGGAGATTGTAAACAATTTTGCTCAAATTCTCACAAAATTTACAAATTGTGTTTAATTGTTTATATATTTCATAAAACCCTTTGCACTCATCTGTCACCCTGGGGCAGTGGCTCTGGCTTGATTCATTCTGTTTGTGAAAAAAGTTCTTACATCGTTTGTAATTTATTTTTTTGTGAACAGTTTTATGAATTAATAAAACAAATGAAATTTTCAATATGACAAGTTATTGATTACCTTTAAATATGCTTTTATATAGATTAGATAATATGCGATGAACACTAACTTGATGAAGTGTGCATCATTTTGATGTGCAATTATTATGTATGTATTTTGTTGTTATGTTTTTTCGTAAAGTTATTAAAGACAGTATAATTTTATGGAAATTTACTTTTAAACTGTTCCAGAAATCATGACTATAGTATTACACCTTGTGACTGCAGGTTTAACCATTTAAATTATCATGATGATACTATGTATAAAGATTATAAACTCAAATGATATTATGAACTTTCGATTATTGTCCTATAGTAAATCAAAATGCTTACTCCAAATTGTTTCAATTATCAAAAGCAAATTGATTCTGATTTCCCAACACCATAATTGACAAGCTATCAAGCTGGAAGAAATCAGTATTAAACGGTTAAGGACTCCAAAAACAATTTAATGCAGCAGTGGCTCTATGATTGGTACTGCATTTCCTAAAACACTTACCACGGTCATTTGACGTGACTTTTCACTTCATTTGAAATAAAACTACTTGCATCTCATATCTCAGAACTGTTTCCATTTATATCTGCAGACATAATGAGAAATGCCGTGGAATGCTTTTTTAATGAGAAAACCAGGATCATAAGCAGAGAAATAAGGAGAACATTGTTGTATACCCTTAAAAATTTGTTGGGAACTTTGTGTTCAATAGTATGCTAATATCATAATATTCTGGAAAGTATTTGGATAAGTTGCAATTTTAAAGGAGAATTGTGACCAATTCATTTTACCCCAACATGCTTCAATGGAGTAACATGTAGAAGGGCGAGTTGTAGAGGTACAGGTGTCTGCCTCCTAGAGGAAGTCCTGAGTTTGAGCACAAAGAGGGACACTTTCTTATTGCCTGTATAAATGAAATGGACTACAAGGAAACAGACTCAGTGTGGTTCATATCAGCTTCAAGTTATTTCAGTATAGAGATAAAATATATTGGCATTAATTGAATCATAGAAGTTGTGACTTGTGAAATTGATTATTTTGTGATGAGATTTAATGAACTAATGAACTTTATTATTACTATAACCAGGTCACTCTATCATTGACAGAAGTTTTGTTGTCTGAATAAACTAGTGATCTATTGTCAACATTTGATCTACTGACTATTTTCACACTAGATACTGGTTGGTGAAAATCATTTGGTAAGGTCATGGGCTTTGCTGGCTTATTTGAAAAAGGTGTTGAAATGCTCAGCTGGGTATTGATTCATCTAAGATTTGTGGTGATGTTGAAAGTAAATTTGTTTTATGTATTTTAAGTTAAACCAAACATGTATGCTACTAGGTGCGGTGGACAGATTGTTAAAGGAGATAGCCAAAATGGAATGTTTCAGTAGTGATATTGATAAAGATATCCCATGTTGGTTTCTGTATTCACTCTCTCACATTAAATCATTTATATACCTTAATATCGGTACATTTTTTAAAGATAGGAGATATCAATATAAATATATAAATGGTCATAATCATTAATGTACCAATTGCAAGACTTGCATGTTGAATTTAAATGACAGCGAATGATGCAAGTGATGTACATGTAGTATCCAACAGGACTGACTGGTCTGGTAAAACGATACCTTGGGTAATGTAACAACAAGAAGGAAATAAAAAACAACAACATAAAAACCTTTTGAAGCCAAAACTATGTTATATGATCACTAAATTATAATTGCTAAGAAAATGTTCCTTAAAATATCCTATTTTTTATACAAACCTGAATTATGATATTGTTTAGTTTTTGTTTTGTTTCCAGAGAAGTAAATTGCTCCATTCTTACAGGTAACCCATTTATTTCCTTGAGATGAATTTTGAGCCCATCATTGAATGAGAAAATAGCCTATCAGAAATAGGTATATAATTACTATCAGGCTTGGAGGTATGATTTTAATGCTGTAATGTTTCTGGTTCTCTGTGGTATGCCAGTGTGCGCATCTCCCTATCCATGTATCATGCTAGTGCAGAAAATATGGGATATTGCCAGAATATGTATACTCAGTGCAGTTGATAAAAGATAATGTTTTAACCAATAATCTGGTCTGAGCGGGAAATATGATATAATTTATGTTTTGTCTGATACATAGGAATGAAAAGAAACATTTGGATACAGTACACATAAATTGGTATGTAGCTTTTCTGTTTTTCAGTTTTGTCCTGGCTTTTTTGGGAAGTGTTAATTCAAAATTATTCAACATTTTCTTTATTGATAATCTCTTCATGGAACATTCTTTGTGCATATAAAGTTTTATGAATCTGAATTATTTTGAGCAGTATAGGCCAAACCTATTTCTCGGTACCTTCTTCATTATTGATAATCATATTATCGTCCTCAGTGCACTTTTACAATACTGTTCAATATTATGGAATTATTGATAAATGCAGACTCTGTAATTAATTAAAGACCCGTCCACAATAAGCATTTAGAGAGCATGTGCCCATTTCCGATTAATAGATTGGTGTTGGAGTGATAATATAGAGAATTGTGAAGAACTGGGTTAAAATTAAAAAAATCTGTCTCGGTGTAAAGTGAACAGAATGATAAAAACCTTCATTCAATAGCAAGCCTGTGTGTGTATTTGTGAGTGAGTCATCAAAAACGATAAAATTCCCACGAATACTGTGACATTTTCGGATACACTGCTCTATGGGCAATGTGTCTGGCATTGAAAGTATTGGCATAGAATGCAAGATTTCGGTTGGATGTGGTCATTTGTTGAAAGGTAACATAATCAGTTTTAATCTGTAAGGTGACCTGAGGTGAATGAAAATGTTTTAATTGAAGTGCTAATTGGATTTGTTACAAACATTTATGATCGAGGTTTGTTGAATGTATTGAAGTGAGATTTAAACATTCCGAAAGCTATTTGCAAGCTTTTATGAATTCCAATAGTTATTTTGACGAGATATTATTGTAGCCATTACAGACATGTACATAATGGTCAATAATTATTCTTGAGATTTTTGTATTTTTTTTTTACTTGCAATAATTCTACATGAACTGCATGAACTGTGAGGTCAACATTGGTTTATAATAAGGTCAGTCTGATTTTGGAGGGAAAATATCAAAATAATGATTTGATAGTATTTTGTTCACTCCTAAATCATACTGTTTATAATTCATCATAAGTTGATGACTGTTTTTATTTTATCTTCTTTTATGCATTTTAGCTCATTTGACTGAAATGATTTAAACCAAAAAAACAAGATAATTTATGTACAGATAAAATGTTTTTTACCTTTATAAATGTTATTTTTAATAAACAGCTACGTAGCCACTAGTTCCCCGGTAAAGTAAGCGCCAAAATATCGCTTATATTTTTTAATCTGTACCTACATCATATATGCCTTTTTGTTTTGTTTTGATCATTAAAGTTATGGATGAAATTCTGGTACATATAAGTAGATAATTTAATATTACTTTATGTTTTAATATTTGATAAAACACGGTCATATACACCAACAAACAAAATAGAGTGTACAAAAACATGAGACCTAACTCTGATTGGCTTGTTTGAATTACAAGGTTCAATATAAACTCTTTTTTTGCCTAGACAAGCATTTCAACTAGTTTTGTAGCATATATATTTTCAAAATCTTCTTATACAAGAGGTATTGGTAATATCAGGAAACATTCCAGAGTTTTACAAGTGGTTGTCTGAAGAGAAGCGGTATGAAGCTATGCACACATTTAACACAGATGCTTAACATTTGTACCAATGCCAGAATATTCACATGGAAAATCTATGTATTATATAATTATATAATATGTGTTTGTGTAATACATTATTAAACTAATAATTCCAAGTGAGTGATTGTGACTGTAGGAATGATTTGTGTTTGTAATATTAGCTCATAACTTAAAGTGACTTATACTTTATTGTTAAAACTCAGGTAAGTAGAACATTACCTATGATGTCACAGCCAATATATGATTTCAACTCTGTCACATACTGTACAGGCCTCCCAGCGTTCCTACTTTTCCTACTTTTTCCTACTTTTTTAACAGCTTCCTACTTTTTCCTACTTTTCCTACTTTTTCCTACTTTTTTTAACAGCTTCCTACTTTTTCCTACTTTTTTAACAGCTTCCTACTTTGTCCTACTTTTCCTACTTTTTCCTACTTTTTTTTAACAGCTTCCTACTTTTTTCTAAAAAAACTCTTCTACTATTCCTACTTTTTTGAAAATAAAGTCCGCAAAAATATTAAAGTTTGATCTTTGTGCTAGTTTTATTTGCAGAAAATGAACAAAAGATGTCAAACTGGCTGGTTTCTGTTGTTGAAAGGTGTGGCAACATGTACCACTTTGACGTGCATCATCTTTTCACCCACAAAGTTCAGGAACAGAAACCGACCAAGCATCATTCACTAAGATATTCAATGTGGCATATAGAATGGTATGATTTTGCATTAAAAACATCTCCTCTAGGTAAGTTAATAGTTATTAATAATTACATATTTAACCAAATATATTCCTACTTTTTCTACTTTTTTGTAAAAAATATTCCTACTTTTTCCTTCTTTTCTGTCAGAAAACCTCCTTCTTTTATCCTACTTTTTTGTTAGTAGCTGCTGGAAGGCCTGCATACACCAATTACCAAAACAGAGGGCACTTGGCTATATTTTGGTCTGTTTGAAGTGTCTATAAATAGATTTAACCATTTGAATGATGTTCAGAATTTATTGTTTATTTATCTACATCTTAGCCTTTTTAACACAAAAAATGATAATGACAAAATTAATTAAATGACCAACATTACAATGGCATATTTTGATGCAAGTAATCAAAGACACGGCTTTGAATATATATTTTCTATCATAATTCAAATGTTTAAACATCCTAATAAGTGATTGAAATAATGCATCAGTCAATTGTAACCACCACCTCCCAGGTTCGGGGAATAGCGGTGACTTTTGGTTCAGCCAAGCCCAGGTAAAATCCCTGCTCTGCAGGGATGAACTGCTGGTAAAATGCCTGCCAAATTCCCTAGCACTCCAGGGACCCTAGGTAAGGCCAAAGCTACTGGGTATACCCTCCAGGTTTAATAATCAATAAAACAGTTTCACGAATTTTTTGGCCTGTGTCTTATTACCTCTATTGTCTAAATATAACCAGTCATTTATGGTATCCAACCATCACCTGATTGGCAGAAAATGAGTAATTTAGCAGTAAATGTCTGCATGACAATTTTGGGAAATATGTGGAAAATATTCCTTTGCTGTGCTCGGATAGTTTCCCTTTATGTTCGCTTTTTCTTGTAAAAATCATCCTGATGGAAAAAAATGTGTTTGGTTCTGAATTTTCTAGAATTAATAAATTACAAAGCCTCATGGACTATACAAAATTGGAATATGAATAATTTGAAATTTGATACAATTTCTAGGCAAATGTATCCTTTAATTGAAGAGACACAGCATTATAAGTAGCAAAATCAATGACTATTTTGTTTGCTCAGTGCCTGATTCTAGTGATATGTCAACATCACAAACTATAAAAACAGGAGTACCCTCTCAGAAAAAAATATAGATTTATAATTACTTGAGATTAATTGGTTCAGGTTTGTGTATGAATGATAAAAAATGATGTAGCTGATTGGTTTTCATTTGCCAGTTTTATCATACATTAGTCATAGAAGTAGAAATAGTATGCTCTAACCATGTATAACTTGTTTACTTTGCAATGATTATCAGAGAGAAGTTACTAAAAAAGCACACTTGTTTAACAAGATGTTCAGTGTGTGTGGTCTTATGCTGAAGGGAAACAGAGAACCTGAAGATAACCAACTTGTCCGACTAGGTAAACACCCACTAAACCCCTAGGCTGAGAATCAAACTAGGGACCCCTGGGGGGGGGGGGGGGAATATGTGTGCAAGGTTATACACGTGTATCAGCAGCAGTAGTGTCAGCAGCAGTAGTATTATTCTGGCATCAACATTCTGCAGGTTTCAAGACAGAAACAATCGCGTGATGTTAATCAGATGTTATCGTTTGTAATATAGCAGAAATTAAGCAGGTTTTACATGTCAGATAATGGATTCAGGTTTTGTTTGACAAGATTTGCCTGCAGAAATACATTATTAATGACTGATTGCATTCCAATTTCGTGTGACACGACATGAAATCAATATATTTTATTAATAATAATTATATAATTTCAACATGACAGAATGTCATGGTAACTATAGCAATGTCATCTGTCAAATGTCTAGTTTATCTATTCTAGTTTGCACATATCATATAATATTGTGATATAAAATGATGTCCTTGTATATGTACGTGCTCTGAAAGATGTAAAGAAGGGTTCTTTCATGGGTATTTTTCGATGATTCCAGGAATTGCACAGGTTTTTTTTTCAAAAATGCAGCAAATTTCTCAATAAACATTGTGTACATTTAAACAGTACACTGGCTGCCATCATGAATTTCTTATTAGCTTACACAACACTCAAATGATGTTAATAAAAACAACAAGAGGTTTTGATTTGTTTAAAAAGTTAATAATTCATTTCAATTCACAGGATGGTAATGAAATGTTGAAATGATGAGAAATGGACTTTTAGAAGAATCATGGAATAATTCTAGATTAAAAAAAAAAAATTTAAAGGAAGAGGTGAGTGCACATCACATCTGGTAGAACAAGAGTTCTTAAAAAATAGAAAAGCTCGGGGTGTTGTCCGAAGTCTTGTAAACAGATACAATTTGCAGCTGTTACTGCAGACGATGGTGTTGTCTGATCAATTCCTCATTATGTGTTGTCACTAATAATTAATTTGTACTCATGGTTTGCTCTTCATGTTCATGAATAGTAGGATTGTTTTGGAATATGAATGATACAGTGAATATCAGATCAGAATGATCAGGTAAAGGGTTATGTAGCATCGTGTTATAGTCAGAATTTACTGGCATAGATCTCACAGAGGGAGTGATAAAGGGCAGGCCGCGCCACCTTATTGCTGGACGCGCCACCTTATTGCTGGATGTGAACATATCAAACTTTGTCCTATTATAGAGTTGAAGAAAACAACAAGATTGATCTAGCTTGTAATAGTATTGCAACAGCTATTTTGAGTACTCGAAAGACACTCATGTATGTACAATATATGTGAGCCAAGTATTGCCTTTCGAATATCTTCTCCTCTTGAAAATATATATCCTTAAACTAGATGAAGACAATCATGTTTTTCTTAAAAAGTTTATTTTTCTGTGAGGAATCCTGAGGACATAAAACAATGGATAGTGGAGTAAGTTCATACATTATTTAGGTTAATCATATACTGAAGACAACTATAGGCCTATATCAACACCATCTAACAAGAATCACAAATCTTAGTTTACCCTGGGGTGCCATTTGCTCTTTGTTAGATTACCTCTTGTTTTGGGGGTAAAGTGTATGATCTTGACTTCCTCAATTGCCTAATTACATGCAATTTTAAACCAATGTGTACATGTTGGGGAAGTTGCTGGTTTCACAAGATATGATATATTATGTTTCATGCTGTTTCATGTTGAAATGGGGGAATTCTAGTCCTCTGAATCATGCCAACTTGTTCCTACTGAAAGTGGAGAAATGTTTAAGATTGCCTTCAATGGGGATCCTATTTCCTTATGAACACTAATGGTATACTAGCACACAAGGTCCTCATAACAACATCTCATTTATGGAATCTTGTTCTCACAATAATTAACATGCGTTTGAGTTGAGTTGAGTTGGGTTGATGAGAAGTTGAACTACATTTTTCAGAAAATGTTAATGCGTTTCATGAAAATATTTATTGCATAAAACATTGCCCTTGATAAAATGTTTGATAAGATACAAATTGATAAAATACAGAATTATTTAAATAACAGCTAGATGTATTTTAAGTTATCTATGATGTTTATTTTAACTAGAAGTTATTCTATTTAAGCAAATGTTATATCTGAGATAGTCTACATAATTGTCATTGCAATCAGACTTTTCGAAGCCTTACATTTGGTATTTGGCATACAATTTGGAACAAGCCTTAAGATTTTGAACAAGCCCTAAAAACATTTTACCAGTACAGGGCTTGCGGGCTTGTGCTTATTTCAACCACTGTATACAATGTGTGGTAGAAACTATGCAATGAGATTTTTTTCTATATTTTCAGGGGAGTCTTTCAAGCCAGCCAGCGACAGGGAAAATAAGGCACAGAAAAATGACGGTGCCTGTTTCTAATCACTAGGCAGGCCAGTTGATTAAGAATAGAAAATCGGTTGACGCCAGAAATTGGTGTCCCGATTCAGTGTCGTGAAGTAATGCATCAAAGTGGGATCTATACCAACATGGATCCAAGAAAAGTGAGCCAGCCAGGGGCGATGCTCCTGTGTTGTATGTAATTATATCAAAAGGGAAATAACTCTCATCCGCGCTCCTTGTCGTGTTTGCGATAAGGAGCACTGTGGACCTTAGGGAGTTTTAACTAAATTATATAAAAAGAGCATTCTGTTCCCCATACCGATTTTGGATTAACTGAGTTTAGATTAATTTTATCAAGTGTGTATACAGGAATATTTTCGTAACCATGGATAAAATCATGAATCGTAAATCGTGGTCGCCGATTAAGGAGAACCTGCTCGCTCAGCGTCTTGCCGGGCTTGAGCGGTCTCCATCAGGCGAAGATTACCAAAGGTAAGAGGGAATAACTCCTTGTGTAGTTTCATAATGTGATCATTAAATGGTGCTTCAACAACTCATCAACATTTATTTTTTTCATTTTAATAATATGGATCTTTAAAATAATTACAGAGTTGTTCTATTTCGATGATGAAGTTTAACTGAGGTTTTCTTGATTTGATTTTATGTTACAGAAATTGATGTAATTTGAGATAGTTTGATAGATGTTCCTGGTTTTATAACTGTAAAATCAAAATAAGTACTTTAATCTGAAGTTATTATACAGAAAATGTTGATTATGCAATTGTTACACATAGCAATGCAATTGTAAATAAACATGTGTTGTATGTCAGATATGGAAGTCAGAGCTCAATCAACCAGGAGGAAAACTTTGTGGAAACACCATCAGAAGCAAAACGCCGACGCCTCATGCCAGATGATATCCCCAGCTCCCTGTGCAGCCAAGTAAGCAGCCAGGTAATAACATTTTGAGTTTTTACTCAAATTGATGTTTAAATATTAAATAGAGAAAAAAGTTTGTGGTTCTTATAAGCCCCCCCCCAAAAAAAAATACCTGTGTCTGATAACATGGCGGAAAAAAATAGGGTCGGTAGGTTGGGATTTTTTTAATTTTTTTTTTTACACTTTCCATATCATGCAATTTTCTGTTGCATCAGATCAAGTATGTTATATCTATGCGTTTCATTATTTACAAAAAGTCTGATAAACAGCATTGTTTACTGTTTGAAATCATTTCCTCACCTTCGACTACCGTATTTTCCGGCCAATTTTGCCCATGAAATCTGGTGATTTTTGTATACAATACTCGTTTATAAGTCATGATCAGTTTTTAGGAAAATCTAGCACTTCAATTTCAACAAATCTGTGATAATCTTCTAGCCAGTCAATTATCAACCAAATTTTTAATTTGCTTGAGGAAAATCGCCGATTTTCTTGTCAACTGTGAGCTCCTTTAACCAGGCCTTCAAGTGGAGGTAGGTTAATAAAAGAACAAGTAAACGCGGATATGGATTTATTTCACGTATCTTATGTTCGTACATTACTACAATCAAAGTTTCATTCATATTTATAGTGAATTCAAACATTTCGGTCATTGTTTTAAGATTCCCAGACGACAATTATTGATTATTATTTTTTTGATCGTATGGTATTTTCGTACCAGCCTAAGCGAAATCCAGGCAATCAAATGGGATCATACAGTATCTGACTGACCGAATTAGATACAAACCATAGCCACGCGCCTTTGATCTTATCACCGCTCGTGTTCTGACGTCACAAATTGTACCGTTTGATCTGCAGCCGACACATTCCAATAAATGTAAAAGTGTTAATAACTTTCGCAGGTTTTTGTTTGGATTTCAGATGATGGGACTTAAATAAGGCAAAATAAATAACCATTTGATAATTGCGGATAAATTAATATAAGATTAATGAAATGTGTATTGGAACCTGGCAGATAGCCTGCATCAATTCGCAAAGCCTAATCGTAAGAAGCCTGCATGATATACGCAAAGCCTAATTGTAAAAAAAAAGTAAGTTTTATTTTGGACATGGATATAGATATTAAAATAACACCGCAAACTATAATTCAAAATATTTTCATTATAAAGACAGCAAAATATGTCTCCGGGGATCAACCACGTGTTTGGACCGTAAACATGCGTTTGCCAATTTTAAGATATCGGATAGGGTTCGCCCCCCTCCGCCATTTTGTGTTCCCATCTCGGTAATTCATAATCAGGAATGAAAGTATATTCCCCGGGGACATTGAAAGACAAACAACGAAAATAATAACGATATATTTAAAGAAATCTATTTTTTTTAGAATATAATTTATACTATACTTTTTTTTTACTTTTATGTCTAAAAAAAGATAAGGGTCGGCGAGGGAAAAGAAAGGGGCGGTCGGGTTACCGGAAACACAGGTTGTTTTTTTTTTGGCCTAAGACACTCAGATATCTCCGATATACATACATCATATGTTAAAACATTTAGAACACAGGTAGATGTGTAAAATGAATGTCGCAATGCCTGCTAAATCACAGCGGAGTATGCCGCCTAGTATGCCGACATTTAAATGCTCTAAAGATACAATTTTATAAATAGAAATTGATGTGAAAATGTTGGTTCCATGTATGCGCGTGCATGGGTCAGTGCGTGCCTAAGTGCGTCTGTCCAGACTGAATCTTGTCTGGGCTCTATCTTAACCATTTATTATAGGATTTTCAAAACACTTCACATGAAGGCTCACTATGATGAGGCAGCATAACTGGAACAAGACCCGGGTCTATCAAAGATCAAGGTCATACTAATAGGTTAAATGTCAAAATGCGTATAACTTATACGACTGGTCTGGACTGTGATTTGTCTGGGATCTTTACAATGCAGTATAGGATTTTCAAAAAACTTGCCATGAAGGTTCACCATGATGAGGTGGTGTGTCTCAGACAAGACTTAGGTCTGTACCTCAAAGGTCAAGGTCGACAAGACTTAGGTCTGTACCTCAAAGGTCAAGGTCTCAGTCAGAGGTTAACTGTCAACATAAGTACTATTGATAGGACATGTCTGGATTAAACCTGAATTGGGCTGTATCATGACCATGATTTATAGGATTTTCAAAAAACTTGCCATGAAGGTTTACCATGATGAGGTGGCGTGTCACGCACAAGATCCAGGTCTGTACTTAATAGGTCATGGTCATACTTATAGGTTCAATGTCACAATGAGTTCTTTTGAAAGGACTGGTCTGGACTGAACCTTGTTTGGGCTGTTTCTTTACCATGTATTATAGGATTTTCAAAAAAACTTGCCATAATGAGGTGGCGTGTTGCGTGTCCTTCTAGACTGAACCTAGTTGTTATAAATAGAAATTGATAAATTCAATCATTGGTTCCCCTTTCTAGGTGAGCAGCCGATCACACTCCCCGACCATGTCTGAATGCCTGCTAGACGACAGCCTGATGAGCACGCCGAGTATGTCACCTTCAAACACACTTCTGAAGGAGCATTTCCGGCGCAAGTATCGCAAGGATGAGCTCTGGGCCGCCATAGAGACTAACTACAAATATTTGATGGACAAAGGAATCATTGAGGCTTGTCAGGTTAGAAGCATGATCTGCAATTTTTAAGAAAAAAATTAAAATGTTTGAAACATGTGTAGCTGCAATAAGCTTAAGCCATTTTAGTTGTGTTATCATTTTTATGCCTGTATTGTTCATTTTGAGATGCCACATGACAGGCGGTGGTTGGGGATCAAACCTGGTGAAATATGCATTTTTCATTTAAAAATCATGCTAGACTTGCTTTTTAGTATGTGCCAAAAAATTTAAGTCACGGGGCATAATTAATAACCAACTCAGAATTAACTTAATTTAAGAGTAAAATGATTAGACTGTAAACATTATTAGCCAATAGTCTGGAGCAATGTCTGATAGTAAGGATAAGGCGTTAAAAAAATGTTTGTTTCCCGTTTCAGAACCTACACTATTTTTTTAAATAAATAAACCTTTTTTTATTCTCGAGCGATTTTTTATCGTTGGTATTTTTTGTAACCGTTAAAAATGAAGGTTTTTGGCTTTTAGCAATACTAGTGATGCTAATAATGATTTTATAGATGTTCTAAAGCATATTATGTATAGTTTATGGTAACAGAAAAATCTCAAGAAACAATTTGCATAATAAAAAAATAATTTTGGGCATGAAAATGGAAACAAACATATTATTTTTCTAAGCCTAAGGATAATATTTATATAAAATTCTGGTACGAGCTTAAGATTTGTTTTAGGATTAGCTTCTATTGCCCATTTTGCAGGTCTGTATACAAACTTATTTGTCTCTGGGATGAAATGAAAAGTTATTAAAACTGTCAAAAACAACAACTGCTGGTTATTGAAATTTCAAACTGACAACTTAATAGGTTGCAAACACTTATTTCATATATAGAAACCAAATTAATTCATGATTTGATTCACTTCCATACCTTACACTATGACATTTAAGTTATTCCAAGCATATATTTTCACTAGATGTCACAGGAGGGCGAGATGGAGGAGGCTACAAGGACATCCCATGTTTCGTTCCAAGAGTTTCTCACCCAATACAAGGAGATTTCTGATTGGCTGAAAACAATTGAGGCGGCCATATCACAGAAGGCCTCGTCAACGCTGGCTCTGTCCGAGAAGTACCTGAATAGGGTGAGGAAAAGATTATAAATGATTTAACATGATTTATTAATAAAATGTAATTATCTCCCAGAAATAGAGAAATGTGAAAGACTGTGTATGCAGTAGCCCAACCAACCAACCCACTGAAAAATGTCTGGACAAGGGACTATTCAAACCAGATGTTTTAAACAATGTCCTTACCATTTAGATATTGAGTACAGTTAGATAGATATTACAGTTATGATTGGTAATTTAATTGTTTCCATGTCTTATAACTGAAACATTGTTAATGATATTGTAACTCACAAAAAAGAGAGAAAATTACCAAAAGACTTGAAGTTCAATAATTCAAAATGGTTTCTTATACAGAATTACAATATATTATAAGTATTTTTGTTCAATCTGATTTCAGTGCTTGACATGACAGTTGATATATTGATATATACCATACCACATACAGTCTAGAACATGATTAAGTGTTTTATTCTTTTATCCCTTTATTTGTAAGGCCTAAAAAAAATTTGTTTGGTTAGGGTTACATCCTTTTCAAAAATAGGTAGGGTAGGTAGGTTTTTTATGCCCCGAAGGTGGGCATATTAAAATCGCACCGTCCGTCCGTCCGTCCGTCCGGCTCTGTAACTTTCCCTTGTATGGACAGATTTTAAAATAACTCGCTACATGTGTTCCACATACCAAGACGACGTGTGGCGTGCAAGACTCGTGTCCCTACCTCAAAGGTCAAGGTCACACTTAGTGTTTATTCACAATGGAGTGTTGCATATAAGGACATAGAGTATAGGTTGTCGTGTCCGGGCTGTAACTTTCCCTTGTATGGACAGATTTTAAAATAACTTGCCAAATGTGTTCCACATACCAAGACGACGTGTCGCATGCAAAACCCGTGTCCCTACCTCAAAGGTCAAGGTCACACTTAGTGTTTATTCACAATGGAGTGTTGCATATAAGGACATAGAGTATAGGTTGTCGTGTCAGGGCTGTAACTTTCCCTTGTATGGACAGATTTTAAAATAACTTGCCACATGTGTTCCACATACCAAGAGGACGTGTCGTGTGCAAGACCCGTGTCCCTACCTCAAAGGTCAAGATCACACTTAGTGTTTATTCACAATGGAGTGCTGCATATAAGGACATAGAGTATAGGTTGTCGTGTCCGGGCTGTAACTTTCCCTTGTATGGACAGATTTTAAAATAACTTGCCACATGTGTTCCACATACCAAGACGACGTTTCGCGTGCAAGACCCGTGTCCCTACCTCAAAGGTCAAGGTCACACTTAGTGTTTATTCACAATGGAGTGCTGCATATAAGGACATAGAGTATAGGTCGTTGTGTCCGGGCTGTAACTTTCTCTTGTATGGACAGATTTTAAAATAACTTGCCGCATGTGTTCCACATACCAAGACGACGTGTCGCATGCAAGACCCGTGTCCCTGCCTCAAAGGTCAAGGTCACACATAGTGTTTATTCACAATGGAGTGCTGCATATAAGGACATAGAGTATAGGTTGTCGTGTCTGGGTTGTAACTTTCCCTTGTATGGACAGATTTTAAAATAACTTGTCACATGTGTTCCACATACCAAGACGACGTGTCGCGTGCAAGACCCGTGTCCCTACCTCAAAGGTCAAGGTCACACTTAGTGTTTATTCACAATGGAGTGTTGCATATAAGGACATAGAGTATAGGTTGTCGTGTCAGGGCTGTTACTTTCCCTTGTATGGACAGATTTTAAAATCACTTGCTACATGTGTTCCACATACGAAGACGACGTGTCGTGTGCAAGACCCATGTCCCTACCTCTAAGGTGAAAGATACACTAAGTGTTTATTCAAAAGGGAATTCTGAATATAAGGACATAACAGTGTAGGTTGTCAAGTATGGGTGGTATTTTTTTATGTTCAGAGGCAATTTAAAATAACTTGCCATATGTATTTGACACGTAAAGGCAAGATCAACTTTTCATGTACTGACCTTGTTCGTAGGTCAATGTCACATTCGGGGGCATTCGTCACATACTGTGACAGCTCTTGTTATTTTTTTTATTTTATTTTTTTATTAGGCTTTATATAACGTCATTTTCATCATTGGAGAATGGTGTTAAAGTCATCTCCTGTATACGCATTTAAGGTTTTAAACTCCATATTTAAAAACCTTTTTTAAGTTTTTCATTTTTTTTTTCAAACTGACTATAAAAACCGTAGGGTCGGCCCCTATTGCGTAGGTAGGGTCGGGTAACCTGAACCAAATGTAATTTTTTTTAGGCCTAAGAAACTGAGCTGAGGAAAAATGATCATATTTAAAATTGGGATTTAAAATTCCACTGAAACAATAAATGCTGATGTGTTAAAAGCACTAGCAGCATCACTTGTTTTCATTATATTTTTTATCATCTCTGTTGTCAATATCTATGTTATTGTTATTCTTTCTTAATTTTTAGGCATAACCTACAATGAGTACTTTCTATAACAATGTTGGTTGAACCCTGTTATAGCAAGTCTTTATTTAACAACACACCATGGTTTCTTTGTTAGTTTAGTGTACATTGACTTTGATTAATGGGTGTTTAATGAAATGAAGACAAACCTACTTGATCTCTCTCATGTAAATGTATCTCTGTAATTACCTGAACATAAAAAGATGAAAACACCATGAACAGTAAACTTGGAATATACAGTGTGATTATTTGATGTTTTCCATCACTTGCTTTTTCTGTCAATTATTTTGACTGCATCCACACAAATGTCAATAGAATGATATATACCTCTCCCCTTATACCAAGTCAGGATATTGTTGTCTGAACTGCTATACTAGACTCTTTGATTTTAGTATATTTTTTAGCATAAATGATACTCACTGAAATAATAATTAATTTATATTAAATTTGTTGAAAAATCTTTTAATTGAAAATAAATGATGACACCCACTACGGTAATAACTGTGTTTGTATATTTCATTGATTTAATAGTTCTAGTAATAATAGTATTTCAAAATGCTCTAAACTGTCTATAATATTAGCTGTTATTTCAACTTTGAACTCTAAATCAGCTTTTTAGGCTGTGATAAAAGTTGTTTTGTGCATTTTGACCTGGATCTGTGCCAGTCTCACAGCTTGTAACATACCATACTGCCATTATGAAAGATTACATATGTATGGCCATATATGTACTGAATAACTTTAAACCTTCATGCAGTTATATGGTGACTGAAAAAATGTGACCTAAATATATATATATGTATATATAAAGATAATTTACTTTCAAATGTAACATGTATGTATCTGTTATCTGAATTTATTATACGCAATAGAGAACTGAAAAGCTTTGGTTCCATCTTTAAAAAGATTTAGTTTGGACCTTTTTTAGCTTTTTATTCAAACAATGGTGAATGTAGTGTGATAGCCTACTGGTGTTGATGTCCTCAATTGTTTTCAAACTTGTTTGTAATAAGGCCATTGCCTAACACTGTGCCTATTTTGGTGAGCAATTGTTACATACTGATCTGTAGGAGTTATTTCATTTATGGCTGATAAAATAATCCAGTAACCTTGCAGATTAACAAGGTAGTGGCTTGGTATGGTCTTAACTTGTGGTAAAAATGTAGAATGTTTATATGCCTAAATAGTTATGGTCATGTGTAATATGTACATTGTATTTCTAAAGAAAAGTAGTATAAAACATCTTAGTATTCTACTAAAAAATTGAGATATTGTCATAGCCTTTAGTATTGTTTTCACATGCAAAAAAATAACGTAGGCCATTACTCCTAATCTGTTTAAGGTAATAAACTTGGTTTGCATGTTGCCAGTGACATTACACACATTTACAGCAAGACCCATAACTCTGGGTTTCATAATTGTTAAGTGTTGCCCCCTGGTTTGATTGAAAGTAGAAAACAACTGACAATTGCTGGCATTCCCTCTGCAGCATTCTTCTATGGCATTTTTGTTTGTTAGTAATTAGGACAACGGCTAGAAAATTGACATGTTTTATTTTCCAACCTTCATCTTGATATTGATAGGCAGGCTGTGAGTCTCAGGTAATAGCAATTTGCGGAAACTAAAACAAATTAACCATTAATAGTGCATGAAGCCAAGAAAATAGTAATGGAATATTTTTCTGACACCTTGTAATAAATGACTTGGTCTGACCTCACATGGCCTCACTTGCCTGTCAAACTAGAACAAGCAACAAAAGTTTTGATAAAGCAAAAGAAATCTTTCAATACTAATCATGATTTAGCAAAATTGGACATCAACCGTGCTCAACAATAAAATCAACAGATTAAGTAATAATTTGCCAAGTTTGTAGCATCTCCTGCTTGGTTTGAAAAAAATATATAGTGTTTGAGAGAGTTGTCTAGTTAAGGTATCTGCCTATCACTCGAGAAGTTGGCTTGAGCCTCAACAGGGCATGTTCTCTTTAGGACTCAGAGAGAGAGGAAAGTCAGGAAATTGATCCGTCAACATGAGTTATTTATTTTTTAGCTCACCTGTCACTTTGTGACATGGTGAGCTTTTGTGATCGCCTTTTGTCCGTCGTGCGGCGTGCGTCGTCCGTCAACAATTTACTTAAAAGACATCTCCTCCTTAACCGCTGGGCCAATATTAATAAAACTTCATAGGGATGTTCCTTGGGTGGTCTTCTATCAAAGTTGTTCAAAGAATTCAATTCCATGCAGAACTCTGGTTGCCATGGCAACCAAAAGGAAAAACTTTAAAAATCTTCTTCTCCCAAACCACAAGGCTTAGGCCGTTGATATATGGTAGGTAGGATCACCAAATGGTCCTCTACCAAGATTGTTCAAATTATGGCCCTGGGGTCAAAATTGGCCCCGCCCCGGGGGGTCATGGGTTTTCTCTTTATGTTTATAGTGAAAAAAATTAAAAATCTCCTCTGAACTTACGTTGCTTAGAGCTTAGATATTTGGCATGATTCATCGTCTAGTGGACCTCTACAAAGATTGTTCAAATTATGGCCTTGGGGTCAAAATTGGCCCTGCCCCAGGGGGTTAGGGTATTCTCTTTATGTTTATAGTTAAAACTTAAAAAATCTTCTCCTCTGAACTTACTTGGACTAGAGCTTAGATATTTGGCATGATTCATCGTCTAGTGGACCTCTACAAAGATTGTTCAAATTATGGCCTTGGGGTCAAAATTTGCCCCGCCCCCTTGGGGGGTCATGGGTTTTCTCTATATGTTTATAGTGAAAACTTCAAAAATCATCTCCTCTGAACTTACGTTGCTTAGAGCTTAGATATTTGGCATGATTCATCGTCTAGTGGACCTCTACAAAGTTTGTTCAAATTATGGCCCTGGGGTCAAAATTGGCCACACCCCGGGGCTGATGGGTTTTCTGTATATGTGTTATATTAAAAGTGATAACTTAAAAAATCTTCTCACAAAGACAAGTAACGTCTTAATTTAAACTGGATAACATATTTAGTACACATACCAATTTACCAATATGGGCCACATACAACAATTGATAACAAATATACATATATAGATACACACGTAAAATCAAGTAGTGACAAGAGCTTAGATATTTGGCATGATATATCATCTAGTTGACTTGTACCAATATTGTTCAATCTTTGGCCCTGGGGTCAAAAAATGGCCCCACCCGGGCGGTCATGGGTTTCGTTATATATGTATATGATGAAAACTTAAAAAATCTTCTTCTCCGAAACCAAAAGGCGAAGGCCTTAGATATTTGGTATGAAGCATCGTTTATCGGACCACTATTAAGATTGTTCAAACTTTAGCCCTGGGGTCAAAATTGGCCACGCCCCGTGTTCATAGGCTTAGGTTTTCAATATTTGTATATAATGGAAGAATGTGCAATATATGACAGGTGAGCGATTCAGGGCCATTTGGCCCTCTTGTTATTGTCTTATGATTAAGCTGAAATAAGTTACAAACTAAAACCAGTTGCAATAACCATGTAGCCATGGCATCTGCATGTCAAAGTGATGCCTACCACATTCTTGGAGAGGTTTGATCTGCATTCTGATCTGCGGCCAATCAATTAACATGCAATCCCTTAATGGATAGTTTAACATACCAGTCAATTAGTCCTTGCTTAAACAGTCTACAACAGGGATTTAAAGTTCAGGATCAATTTGGATTGAGAGCTTTTAATTTTGCATGATTGTACAGTTGTAAATGTAGTACTTTGCTTGGACATTTGCATACAAAACATAGGAAGTACATTGAAATACATATAAATGACTTATGAATCAATTTCGAAAGGGGTCTTGCTGAAGGCATGAATCCCTATTCCCCCAGCTATTTTGGGGATTGACAATCAGCTGTTTGGAACCCCTGCTTCTAGTAGAGTGATTTTCCTCCAGTCTGATTAATTTTTCAGTGGCATGCAATGTTTTATTGTCCTCCATTGTAATAGATGTCTTTGACCTTTCATTGGAGCAGCTTGTTCCGGCATTGAGCTATTCCAACAACAATCTATTTATAGTATCTTTAAGACATCCATGTTGACTTTGAGAGCTTCTTTAAGGAGCCTGAGCGGTCCCCAGAGTTGTGGTGAAAAAAGCTTTCTTCCTAAGTTGAATTTGAAGAATACTAACAATGTTATTACACCAAAAGAATGATACACAACTACAAACTTGTCAGATCTATTTATAGTAACTCACGGACATAATGTTATTTATAGAGCTACAATGAGAAGGTAAAACAGTCCCCAAACTTGCAACATTGATCGTCAGTGCAACCCAGCTAAAGACCTGCCAGCCTTTTTCTCACAGAGCATGTGGATGTTTTTTATGAAGGAGGTCAAAGATCAAGCTATATTTATTTATAACATTATGACATCATGTCTATTTTCAGAGCTACTACGAGGAACTAGAGAGGTCCCCCAAACTTCAGCTCCTGAATGACTATGCCACACAACTGAAAACCTGTCAACCTGTTCTGAGGGAGGAGGTGGATGTTTTCTTGAAGGAGGTGAACACACAGTGGACAACAATCCTGACCGCTGTGAAGCCCAAAAACCTCAACCAAGATCCTCTGTCCATGCTTAAAGGTATATTTTGCATTAGAAGAATGGTGCTGTCTTAAAAGCTGGAATTTGACTTGGAATTAAAAGTTTGTCCAAAGCCGTTAGATGCAATGAAGCCTGTGCCCTATTCATGCTTTAATGATTTATATTGATTGTTGGTCATCTTTTAATATGATTAGTAAATTGTAAAATATAAAGGAGTTTTCAAGATAGGATAGAAAATGCTGCCCAGAATATGTATGGTGTGACACTTCCTACATGATAAATGTTCATTTTCAGAAAGAAATAGTAGCTTTGATGTGTATAATAAACATCAAAGTATTTTCATTAAATTAAATATTTGTTCAGAAACAGATATTGAAGATAAATATCTGCTCATATTTCATTTTGCAGTTATGTGCATGCTTAGAAAGATGAACATTTTATGTTTCTTTGAATTGATTTTCCGACCAGCAATACATACATTTATATCTGGAGATAACAAAGCATTTTAGTAATTTTAGAACATGCTCTTGTTTTTCCCAACAAAATCAAAGGATCTGTTTAAAATTATGTTACCTAATGTAGGCTCTTCCTTCATAAATACTGCCTACAATTCTAAGGAATTTATTGATTACCATCAGAAGTTGGTAGGAAACAGATAATAGAACAATACAGATGGGGAGCAGCAGGTATTTTTAATCAGAAAGAGTTTTTATTGGTATCTGCCATAGTCAGTTATGAGGTTATGTCATGCAAACCACATTCCACAGTCTGGAAAAAGGGCACTAGGCTTCAATTCCTTAATTAGAAAATATCTAGGCTTTGCTGCTTGATACAGTGACATAAATTACCATTTCCTTATAAAGAGTTATACTACAGTATATAAAGCCTTCAAAATGAGCCACATGAGACAAAACTATTTCAGAATAACCTGGCTTGCTCAAATAAGGTCCTTAAAATGACACATGTCATTCCTGACAATGACCAGTGCCCCTACCTTTGAGCTTAAGGTCAAAGCACTTTCTGAACTTGGTATGTTTGGCTATATAAGCCTTACAGATGTTAATTTGTGTCTGGTGCTTATCCTTGTTGTACAAGGTTGGAATTTAAAATTGTTTGTATGAAGTGACCATCAGTGTGCCTATCTTCGAGGTCAAGGTTACGTGCTATATATGGCAATGCGTTACCGTACCAATATTATCCGATCTTCCTAATTTGTCTCCATTATTGACAATAATCTGCAGTGGGACACGTTCCACTTGATTATTTTAATTATTCTAGCCAGGCAGTATTTCCGACACTTGGGCATGGAAGGATATAAATCTGTAAATTCTGTGATAGATCTTGTGTATTGTTATGCCCCCCTTCGAAGAAGAGGGGTATATTGCTTTGCACAGGCATGTCGGTATGTCGGTCGGTCGGTCCGTCGGTAGACCAAAGCTTGTCCGAGTGATAACTGAACAATTCCTGGACGTATGGTCATCAAACTTCACATGAAGGTTGGGCCTGACCAGTAGATGACCCCTATTGATTTTGACGGTCATCAGGTCAAAGGTCAAGGTCACAGTGACCTTTAATGGTAAAATAATTTTAAAGCTTGTCCGAGTGATAACTCAACAATGCCTGCACCCATGGCCCTCAAACTTGACATGGAGGTTGAGCCTGACAAGTAGATGACCCCTATTGTTTTTGGGGGTCATCAGGCCAAAGGTCAAGGTCACAGTGACCTTGAATGGTAAAAGGTTGTCTGAGTGATAACGTGAAAATGTCTGCACCCATGGCCCTCAAACTTGACTTGGAGGTTGGGCCTGACCAGTAGCTGACCCCTATTGTTTTTTGGGCTCAATGGGTCAAAGGTCAAGGTCACAGTGACCTTGAATGGTAAAAGGTTGTTCGAGTGATAACTCAACAATGCCTGCACCCATGGCCCTCAAACTTGACTTGGAGGTTGGGCTTGACCAGTAGATGACCCCTATTGTTTTTGGGGGTCATTGGGCCAAAGGTCAAGATCACAGTGACCTTGAATGGTAAAAGGTTGTCCGATTGATAACTCAAAAATGCCTGCACCCATGGCCCTCAAACTTGACTTGGAGAATTGGCCTGACCAGGAGATGACCCCTATGGTTTTTGGGGGTCATCTGGCCAAAGGTCAAGGTCACAGTGACCTGGAATGATAAAAGGTTGTCCGAGTGATAACTTGACAATGCCTGCACCCATGGCCCTCAAACTTGACTTGGAGGTTGGGCCTGGCCAGAAGATGGTCCCTATTGATTTAAGGGGTCATTGGGCCAAAGGTCAAGGTCACAGTGACCTGGAATGGTAAAAGGTTATCCGAGTGATAACTTGACAATGGCTGCACCCATGGCCCTCAAACTTGATATGGAGGTTGAGCCTGGCCAGGAGATTGTCCCTATTAATTTTAGGGGTCATTGGGCCAAAGGTCAAGGTCACAGTGACCTTGAATAATAAAAGGTTGTCCAAGTGATAACTCAACAATGCCTGCACCCATGGCCCTCAAACTTGACATGGAGGTTGGGCCTGACCAGTAGATGACCCCTATTGAGTTTAGGGGTCAACGGTCAAGGTCACAGTGACCTTGAAAGCAAACTCGACAATTCTTGGACCTATGGTCATCAAACTTGACATGGAGGTTGGGCCTGACCAGTAGATGACCCCTATTGATTTTAGGGGTCAAAGGTCAAGGTCACAGTGACCTTGAAAGCAAACTCGACAATTCTTGGACCTATGGTCATCAAACTTGACATGAAGGTTGGGCCTGCCCAGTAGATGACTTTTGGGGGTCATCAGGCCAAGGTCAATGTCACAGTAACCTTTAACAGAAAAAAGTTAACAAATCTTCCCCCACTGATATCTCAACAATGCCTGAACCTATGATCATTAAACTTGACATGGATGTTAAGCCTGACCAGTAGATCACCCTTATTGATTTAAGGATTGATAGAGCCAAAGGTCAAGGTCACAGTGATCTTGAATGGTAAAAGGTTGTCCGAGTGATAACTCAACAATGCCTGAACCCATGGCCTTCAAACTTGACTTGGAGTTGCATCTGACTTGTAGATGACCCCTTATGATATAAGGGGTCATCGGGTCAAAGGTCAAGGTCACAGTGACCTTGAACGAAAAAAACTTGTCTTGTGATAACTTGACAATGCCTGCACCCATGGCCCTCAAACTTGACATTTAGGTTTCTGGTGACCAGCTGATGACTCTGGATTTTGAGTTCATAGAGTCAAAGATCATGACGGTCATAACACACTTTATCCTCACACTTTAATGGTCATAATCTTAAAACAGCAACAAATCAGCTGTCATTTCGGTCCATGCATATTTCATTCAATTGTCCATATAATCCTGACAACATGGCGCTCAGGGGGGGGGGGGGGGGGGGGCATAATGTTTGACAAACACTCTTGTTGAGTATTGCTTTACAGATGCCTACACCTAGCTTTGTATGGTCCTAACTTGTGTATGATTGGTGTATTACAGATGCACATATCTAACAGTGTATGGTCTAACTTGTGTATGATTGGTGTATTACAGATGCACATATCTAACAGTGTATGGTCCTAACTTGTATATGATTGGTGTATTACAGATGCACATATCTAACAGTGTATGGTCCTAACTTGTATATGATTGGTGTATTACAGATGCACATATCTAACAGTGTATGGTCCTAACTTGTATATGAGAGGTGTATTACAGATGCACATATCTAACAGTGTATGGTCTAACTTGTATATGATTGGTGTATTACAGATGCACATATCTAACAGTGTATGGTCTAACTTGTATATGATTGGTGTATTACAGATGCACATATCTAACAGTGTATGGTCCTGACTTGTGTATGATTGTTTTATTACAGATGCCCACACCTGGCTTTGTATGGTCCTAATTGTGTATGATTGCTGTATTACAGATTCCCACACCTGGCTTTATATGGTCCTAACTTGTGTATGATAGGTGTATTATAGATGCACATATCTAACAGTGTATGGTCTAACTTGTGTATGATTGGTGTATCACAAATGCGCATATTTAACAGTGTATAGTCCTAACTTGTGTATGATTGGTGTATCACAAATCTCACAAATGCACATATCTAACAGTGTATTGTCCTAACCTGTGTATCATTTGTGTAATACAGACCTGGAGGTAGACCTGGGATGTCTGAAGGGCTGGCTAGATGGGATTGAGGATCACCTGAAGAGCCAGATGTCACACACTTGGCAGTATGAGGAGCTGGAATCTGTTGTTGTGGAGCACAAGGTATGGATTGGTGTAGGCTATTGAAGTCAGCTTCTGTATGTATTTTAGGCTTGTAGGGCGCTATTTGTTGTTCTGATTTTTACATTCAATACTTCATGTATATACATGCACCCAAATGACAAGAACCACGCTGTTCTCAAAATCTTGCTCCACCTCCAGACGTACTGCAGGAAACAGCTGATTCATATTGTACATACTATCACTTCCTTTTCCTGCTGCGCCAATTAAAGGACCAATCAATATGACTATATTTATGCTAAAGGGCCCACGACATCTTATGGATGTATTTGTTGCAAAATTGAAGTGTCCTGAATAGCTATAAAAAATCAAAATCTACATTATATACCCATGAATAAAGTATTATTTGGATCTCTTCAAACAGTGACAGTAGTTTGTATTGTCATATGCTGCTTAACTTATATGCTGGACTTATGATGTAAATTGTCTTTCACATAATTTTACAGTGTTAAGTTTCTTGAACAAGTTCATACTGTTGAAGAAGTTAACAATGGAATGTGGATAATCGTATAATGTTTAAGTCTACAGATCCGAAGCCACTGTTTACAGAAAGAGAGATTGTCTATATTTTGTAAATTATATATAAAGTTTGTATTTTTTCATGCGATTACACAAACTTTAGTCATACTTGATTGCTATATCATATTCAGTCATCATCTAGTTTCAAAGTCATATATGTAGGTAGGCTTGATTTTATGTCTAGACTATTTGAACTAGTAATCTCATCTACTTAAAAATGGCCATACCTTTAAGCCTCTATGTATTTTCTTACCGAAGGTGCAGTTTTATACACCTGGACTGATGAATCGTTAATGTTTATTTCCATTAAGCGTGTTAACTCAGGCGTGTTTATGCTACATGCTGATATAAATTCATCTCTCCCGTTAACAAATCATGTTCAGTCGAGTGGTTACAAAAATAATTTTTTATCCAGCTAGTGAATTATATATCTCTTGGATGAGTCATTCTCATATATTGTTTTGTATACAAAGGGAAGTAATCGTGACAAATATTTATGTTTCAAGTACAAGGATTGTCTATCATTTCAAGGGTAGTTACTAAGACAGTAGTGGGATTATTTCCCTTCCAATGAAGAGGCCAGAATGAAGGGAAGTAACTCCAGTATTGGTTATTTCTGCACTATCCTTAAGAGTTGTCTATCTTGTCATTACATGGTCAATGTTAACATTGGCTTCATTTGAACCTCTTAAGCATTATCATCTTCATTTTGGCTTCATCATCATTTACAGCATCATCATCATCATCATCATCATCATCATCATCATCATCATCATCATCATCATCATCATCATCATCATCATCATTCTTGTCAAGTTCAAAATATATTGAACAAAAAAACCTTGCTATTCCATTCAAAATGATTGCATGTAAAAAATATTCATTTGACAAAAAAAATACAAAACCTGTCATACGTTATTATGATAGGAAAACATTTGTGGCATTAATTAATTTCCTGCAGGGATGCATAAAGACTGAAATCTCATCCATGGATCTATTATATGAATTACTTGAAATGTTTTAACATTAAGAAAAACAAAGCAAAGCACTTCATTGAATCTGAAGCTTGAAATACTGTCAACGTAGTATTCAATGCTCAATATTTGCTTCCTAATTACATTGGCATCATGTAGCACCATTGTTTAGCCATAGGTGACTAAGACCCAAGGTGTTAAAACTGCGGGAATAAAAAAAGTTATTATCGTTGCCGCATATGTTACACAATCAATATTTTGTTGGGAGGCTGCATGCATTTCCATGGCAGCCAATTGAATACATTTGTTGTGGAACCTGAGTCAGGTGACACGTGGCAAGGGCATTGAAAATGAAGCGTGCATGATGATGCAAGACACAGTTACCGTATATGTTCGTTGGAGAATTTGTCTAATTTTGGACGGGAGCAATGCTTAATCAGATACTTAAGTTTAATCAAATGCACTTTAAATAAATGCACTAAATTACATTGAAATGTTTACTATTTTATATAAAATGTACTCCTTTAGACCAGAAACTACAATATTGTGACAGTTGTTAAATCTAAACAAGTCCATGTGGGTTCTGTAAAGTGAAGGTTTATGAGTTTCCAAACTTTTCTCTATATATTCACACCCATTTGCTCCTAGTTCATGATATTGCAACTTCTAATTTTTTGATTTCTGATTTATGTTTAACAGTTAATGACGGAAATATTTAGAATTGCTGTATTTGAGTAAAACTTAATGTAAATATAAACACCCAGAAACTGTGCTTCCAACGTAATTTCGATTTTCTGATTTCCATTTGGAGTTAGTAATGGAAGCATGTGTTTTAGAGCATCTCTATAAATGGAAGTGGGTGTTTCCTAGGTGGCAGTCACCTGGTGCTAAATGCTGGATGTGCTTGGGCTGATTGCAGCCAGGCAGAGCTAATTGCAGAAGTCTTTGTTCTAGACCTCATACAATATTCACGTCTTTGATGAGCTGATGTGTGGACTCCGTGAAAGAAAATGTGTGAAAGAAAATCACTTCCACTTAAAACTTGCTTGTACTTAAATTTGCAAAAAATATATAGTTACTTTTGCAAGACGTGGGAACATTTCAAATTCATCATTATATTAAATCTGTACATTGTCATGTGTAATTATTGAGATGTTTGCATAAGCATTTGTTTATAAGTATTATAATAAGTACAACAAAGTAGTGTCTATATGAAATGTCTTTAAATTTGTTTGGTGGTCTTTTGATGTTTTGAACATTTCTTTATAAACTATTCTGAAGGATTAAGCTTAATTGAGATTTAAATAATGTCTGTAATAATGTCAAATTATTTTCTTTATCCTGTTTAAAGTAATACTATGTTAGCTCTTTGATGTTATTTCTAGATGAACTAAATGATCAAATGCAGGGTAAAGAAGTTGAAACAACAACGATGAGCAATTGAGCATAATCCAGGCTTTATTCTTCAAAATGCACTTTTTAATACTATTAGCTTAAAATATAAACTCTGACAGATTTAATTGACTCTAATAATTTTATGAATGCTTTTTACAGAAGATTCGAAGTTCATGACTTTTCATGGCCTCATGATCTATGCATGAATTTACCTTTGATTGATTATTTTATTAAAAACTTTTTTATTGATTGCAAAATATAAGAAATAAGAATGTTTGTGCCTGTTTTTGGAAATATCGATATTTCAGACAATTTAATCTTTGGAGACATTTCAGACAATCAATTATTTGGTTCTTTTTGAAATGGTTGAAAATTAAATAATATATCATAATTTATCAAAAACTTAAAAGAATAATAATAGTAATAATAATAAGTCAAATTTCCAATATGATTAATTAATTTGATAATTCTTCATTTTTCATTTATTTGTTTACAGGAATTGTACAGGTGGTTATCGCTGTTCAAACTAACTATTAGGTTATTTGTAATACCATAAACTCTATATTTCAAGAATATATTTATTTAATAAACAATTAAGTGAGTGCGTATGTTACACAGGAATCATTCTCGCAAATATGTAAAGAAAATCTTAGCAAATGGGTGGTGCATGTTAAAAACCTGCATTATACGAGCTCTTAATTAAGTCTACCATATCATGCATTGTAACTCATTCTAATGCAGTTCCATATTCCAAAATGAATGTATTTGCTCTTATATGTGGATCTATGGAAGTTTAATGGAAATCAATCTTCAATTTTACTTTCCCACTTTTGAACCAATTATTTGGAAATTTTATGGTATAGGTAATAATTGTTCATTTGACCAAAATTTCAGGTTTTGCAAGTTTATATTGTTTTTCCTTACGGGCATAGTAATAAAATAGCCCTTTGTAACAGCACAGAAATAAACTTAATTATGTCGATGTAGATCAAATTTGGCTATAAACTTGTTTTATTGACTTTAGATGGTGCTTTTTCATTGGTTTCACACACAATATTGTTGTTGACAAGTTTGTGAAATACATTCCAGAGTTTATTACAAAATTATTGTATTTTGATCTAATTGTAATGGAAAACGTTAACGAAATATTTTGATGTCAGTGACTCACTGAACTCACACAACAATGCTCTCGCCGAATTGAAATTTTCAAAATTATTAGTTAATTTCAATATATTAATTTTACAATGTATTGTAAATAAGATATTATAAACATTCTAATAATCTCACTCATTTGCTTTTTGTTATGGGAGAGAGTGATTTTGTTTTGTTGGGCAATCCGGAGTACTGGTGGGAAACCAACTTGTCCATGTTGGTGACCACTGACCCAAGCCCAGATGTGCCCAGGCCAGGAATCAAACCTTAATTGCCTCGGTTCGAAGTGGATGCCAAGTGCGCTTACCACTGTGCCGAGCGGACAACTGGTTATTATATACTGAGTTCTGCTCTAATGAAGGATATGATTATTCCAGAGGTAAATGCAAAATCAATTAACTTAATTGTGAAAGGTAGCGTTAAAATGGTACAAATTATTTCATTTTCTTATTTGATAATGTTACTTGACAGTCAGTAGGTATTTTCTTCTATATCTTCTGAAAAGATCTATGGTCTGTTTTTGCATTACTGTAAATGACTGGGTATAAGACGATAGGGGGTATTAGACGCAGACAAAAAAATCCGTGAGAAATCGGAGAAAAAACTTTTAATCTATGTTTTGGGTTAAAGGACGCATAGAAAATATGTCATAAACGTCTGTCAATTTCGGCCACCATGTTTGTTGACAGTGACGAAAATTATTTTTTTCGTGAAAATGGCGATGGTTATCTTTAAAACCATACAATGATAAAGCAAAATGTGTTTCATTTTAATTCCTTTTATGTTAGGAAAGGCGCTTATAATAACTGATTGTGACCATTTGTTTCTGGATAGCACTGAAAGGTGCCTTTTATGAAAATTTGTAAGATTTCTTTTTGACAGTATCGTAAACGATAACCTGTCGAAAATGAAAAGTTAAGTTATGCATAAACCTTATATTGTACGGGTTTGTTCTCAAAATGTCAACACCTACAGAAAAGAATAAACTTTGCATAAATGTGCGAAAAAAACAAGACCATTATCGCATCAATTTGTAGTATTGGTATGTTAAACAGAACAAAAGGCAGTGTGAGTTTTTCACACCTTATCGTGCAACTGACAAAAAATATTTTGACAGTGTGAAACTTTGCTTTTTATATGCATGTTTAATTATTGTTGAATTCAATTTATTATTCAAAATTTTTGTTTAAATTATTAACGTCTAACGATATACCGTATCCCAATCTTCAACTGCCGTTTTAACCCGTATATACTCGATCAATATGATGCGAGTTACATCCCTTTCTACATAAATCTAAACAAACTCTCGGCTTGAAATCGACCTCAGAAAAAAAGTTCGAAAAATTGTTACTGGGTATTATACGAAGGCATTTTTTTTTACATCGTATTCTGAGGGAAAAAACTGCGTCTAATACCCAGTCATTTACGGTATATCTAGCTTTAAGGTTAAGAGCATTTCTTAATATAGATCTAATGTATTTTATCTTAAATTGAACAAATATACCAGCACTTTTTTGATAGAGATTCTCTAAGAATTTTATGTAGTTGTTGCTTGATTGTATGTGTTAAAGGGATAGAATTTGTGGATGAAAACTTGCTAGTCTGTAAACATATATGAAGTGCCGAACAATGTGAGTGGAGTAAAGTGTATCCTTATTTCTCTGTAACTTGCATTGATTGAAATGTTGATTTGCTTCTAGTTCATGGTGTAGTCCTAGGATAAATGGCTGTTGATGGATCATGGTTGGAAGAAAATGGGCCGGAAGTGGGGAGAAAATAAATGTGAATTAATCTCTATCCACAGGCATCATTGTCACAGTGGACTTTAAAGGTCAATACAGTAGAAGAAATATTCATAGAATACACCAGCATGCACCATCTTAGACTTAAGATAGCCACAATTGTCTTGGAGGAGGTGCCCCTCCACACCTCATCTGACTAGAATACATCATTTTGGTTCATTGGGAACATTTAAAGTTGGTGTGTTCTTTAAATTACTCTGTTTCATCTATGATATAAATGCAATTCCAGTGACTTATTGAAATTTGAATTAATTCAGCGGTTTGTAACAATATATTTTGTCAAGTGATTGTGTAAGATTCCGGTCTGCTTGAATCTAAAGCCTTTATTTTGTCAATTTTAAATAAAAACAAATAGGTGTGTCCTTAGTTAAATTACATGCCGTTAGCCTTCACATGTGATGACTACAAATTGCTTCATTACAGTCTGTTAATTGAGTAATTGAATGAATAACAAACTTAACCTTTAATAAATTAATGCAGTTTACAAATTCTGCAGGATTTTTAAACATAAAGTGATAATAAAAGAAGGATTTTTATATTTTTTATTGCTTTATTTCGTGTTTTGAAGGCATTTCAGTGTTTCCATGTTTCCAATTCTCTTAAAATGATGAACTATGATAATGCTTTAAGCAAATAGTGTGAAGTCAAATTTAATTAAATTATCAAAATATTTCACTTATACATTATGTATAGAAATTAATGAAAAAAATGCACAAACTTTCAATTTTCATTGTTATTGAAGAATAAATGTCTACAGGTAAAAAAAGTAAGAAAATAACTTTTAAACCAGCATTTTAAACCAGGATAATCTTTTGATAGAAACACCCCTATTGAAAAGTAACTTGTCAATTATTTCCACAGCTTTTGTGTCTTGCTAAACACTAGCTTCCAGCTATTGTTTCAAAGGTGAAAATGATATGGTATTCTTTATGATAATGACAGGCAGTTTCGACAGGTAGTTTTGGCTACATTGTATATTAAAAAGCCATGTACCCAACCAGGTTGAAAATGTGCATCTGATATAATCAGCAACAATCAACAATTGGTCATTTAAAGGAAGTCATCTTTGCTATAATTACAAACTTATTATTCAAGTATTTAGTGATAAAAAACGTTAAACATGAAGAACAGTTTAAAATATGTTTATGATTTTAGTTCTAAGCTGTTCTAAAAGAGAAAAGTTGTCATTGGTATTGTCATAGCCATGATGGCTTTGTGGAAAAATCTTGGCCATAGCCGATATTACCTATAGAGTTGTTACCTTGAAACTTGGAACATAAATTATATTCACTTTTATAATGAGCACATGTGTAGCTTGTCACATTACTCTGGCAAAGTATTTGTTGAGTTACATCCCTTGATTGACTGAATTAAATGGGTGAACATGAGAATCGTATTGCATTGATCTTACAAGAAACATTACATTAATTGAATGATGCTAAATCAAATCAGAAGTTTTTCCATCAAATTTGGTATACCTCAGCCATAAATACTTCAAACATAGAACAAAAGTACTGTCATAATATTAATTGATCAAATATTTGTTTGTTTTTGCAGGCGCAAGTATACTTTTTAACTATTATTCTACAATGAATTTGCTGAAGTAGGGTTTAAGAACTCTGAAATGAATGCTAAACCCTATCCTTGACACTACAAGAGATTAATACAACTGTTTGTGTATGCAGTATTGACTTGTAGTATTCATTGCGAGAAAAATATTGTCCTTTAAATCATAATTATGATATTATTAGTTTGGTCAAAGGGTCACCATAACCTTGTTGTAAACTTATTTCCTGTAACAATATTGACCTTTTTTGTCAAATCTCTCTGAAGTAGTGGGTTATCCAATACATGGCCTAGAATATGATTTGTGTTTGATTAACTTGAACACCATAACCTGACATTACTGTATCTGTAAGTATATTGTAGGTTTTTTCAATCATGGACAGAAAATCAATGGTAATTCACTGGATCTAACATCTTTCAGAATCTTGAGCCAATATCCAATGAAATTTTACCATATATGGACATTAACCAATCAGAGAGCTTGTTACAAAGTGTTTCTGCTAGAGTGCTCCCGATCTGTTTTATCTATACAATGAGACAGCTAGAACGTCGTTGAGATATACATTGACGAAAGTGTCGGACTTACAACAGTGAACGATAGTAAATTCTTAATTGTTAGATGAATAGGTAATTGTTTGAATTAGAATACATCATATACACAATTTGTTTCCTTTTATAGAAGTTGACGTGGGAATAGATACAGGTTTAAATATTGGCTGAATACTCCATACTATACAATATTATGTCTAATGATAAGTAATGCATTCTTAGTTTTGTATTTATGTTCAGAGGATTAATTTGTGTTTAATATATATACTTTCGTGATTTATTTAAGTATAAAAATAACATGTTTTGATCTTTATGGATATCAGTATTGAAACTTCGGTCCAGTGAGTATTAAAGTATTGTACATTATTTCATTTATCTATTCTATGATCAAATCATATTTCGTTACGTGTGAAATGACACTGCTTGAAATGTACATATTATTTGTCCCTTAAAGGTTGAAGTTTTTCATTTGAAATGCAAATCTAATAGATAAATGATTCATTCCTCAGCGGTGGAAATTTCATAACTCTATAAATTTAAAACTCTTTGAAAATCAAAACAGCTTGACGCTACTTCACATTATTTTTTATGTAAAGTTGACTTCCAACAACATTATATCTTCATCCTGGCAGGAGGGGGATGGGGTAAAATCCCCCTGAAATTCCATCCATCCCTCATACGGAATTTAAAAAATAAATAAATGTATATTTGAAACAATCTTTTAATTGGGGAAAATGTTGACGAAATTGTTTTGTACTCTACTTAATTCTACATTTTCTTGCAACATCGATATGTTCTCATTCCGAGCTTTTTGGTGAAAAAGTATTGGTAGAATGAAAAAAAGAAGAAGAAAAAAGTAGAACACTGAAAAGAAAAATCCAGCTAGTTTGGGCAGTATGCCCTGGGAAGCCTTTCAGAAATATGGCATGTAAGAGAATTATGGAGAATTTTTTTAGATTTATTGAAAAACTGCTTATTTAAAAAAAAAATTTTTAAAACAAAATTCCCTTTGGTAGATCTCTAGAAATTTGGCATGTAAGTAATGGCTTTAAACCTTGTGCTGAAATTTGTTACACAATTATATATTATTTTGCATTGAAAGTGTTTTTAATGGTATTAATGGAAAAATATAAGTACAAGCCTTTACTTATAAAATATTATGTGGAAATTTATAAAAAATCTGCTTTTTAGTACCATTAGATCATTTAAGCCAAGAAAACAATAGTGACCCTAGAACCTGTAAAAAAACACAATATACTGCAATAATGTAATTTTAGGGTCTTATTTGTAATACATCGTCTTCAAACAGTAGCCATAACTAAACCACAAAACCCATGGGCAATATTTTAGCTGAAAACTTATCAACGATCTTGAACAACTGCAATTTGTTCATGGGATGTTATCAGATTAATGTGATAAATTAGCGTCTCTTTTTTTTGGTTTCTCTATTTATGCACCTCAAATACAAGGTTTCAATCCATAAGTATAGGGTGTCAATCTTGTAGGTTAATGATACAGTAATGTTATCCACATTTAGATGAAACTTAGCTGAAATGGCGCCCACACCCCAAAAATATTTAAGGGACTCACACAGTTATTTTCATAATTGTTTTAAATTTGGTCATGATATTAATGTATTTGAAGAAAAACCATACAGCAATAGACACTCATCTGAATCACATCATATAAATTCAGGCCAAAAAATGATAAATCAACTGCATTTCCGATGCTGTTTGGTTTTGGTCTTATATAACAATCTTTCGCTGATTGGTCTTCACTAAATCTCACCCAAATGTGTTTGGTTTGATACCCCTACAGAGAGAGGCCATGACTTGTGGCCTCTCATAATAAATACCAGTACTAGATGTGATAGATTCAGACTATCATTTAATACAAATAGAAATTACCCAACAGCTGCTTTTCCAGTTAGTTTATGTATTAACATAATTTAAACAAAAATCACAACTATTCGCCACAGTTTTGTAAAAGGTTTCAAAAGACCTTGAATACAGCAATCTGTGGGCACTGTCATTAAGACCTTAAGTGAATCCTTTTTACACACACAAAGACTAATGAAGAACAATAAAAATAACTGCATCAATAGAGAAATTATAAGTCATTATTTTTGTGGTTTCCCATTATCCACTGAGCTAATAAGGAGCGTGTATCGATCATTACGGGTCTATCATCATGAGAGATTTACAGTTTTTTCCACTTATCAATTTTCTGATGTCCAGATGGCCGAAACATTAGCTATGGGACTAATGTTGATCTTGTATGTAAATGATTTGTCCATCACAGATGTCCAAATGTCTTTTTTTGAAGCCTGGTTTTGATTATTTTATGTTTGTTTCATTGATTTGACACAGCTTTGCCCTTAGTAGTAAATAAAGTGCTATGACAGATTCACATATGAGATGAGAAATGTTTATGATACGGCTGAGACTTATTTACTTGAAATTAGGTAGCTGTACATAAATACTCCCGTAGATTACATCATAACATTTAAGGTCCAAAGTTTAAAGTCATAAAATGATTTCAAAGGAATATATAAAGAATTGTATGTGTGTTTTTCTGCAACATACACACAGTGAAAATACTCTGGGCGATTGGGCAATTGTGATGAAAGTCAATAGCTTATACAATAACTCACTCTGGAGTCCTGGGCAGAAAGCATTACTGTTATGTTTTTAAAGTTACCCTGGTTGGGATTGAACCCAAAACTTCTTTGGAAACAAGTGGACACCTATACTACAATACCATTCTCATCCAATGGGGATCAAACCCACATTCTCAGGGGTGAGAGGCAAACACCTTGATCACTCTTACCCTCTGACAAATTTTTAATTTGAACTTATGTTGTTTTGAATAACTTTCTATGGTCTTAAGGACATGATATTGCATAAAATTTCCAACTATATATTGTTACAGTGTTTGTTCATTCAAGGTTTTGTTTGTAAACATGATATGAGTGTTAGTGAATCTTGTATTTGAAATTCTCGAGAGAGAAAACCCATGAAACTTGGGGTTGAATTTCACTTGTGTCAAATCAAATAAATTTTAAATAGGATAACTGTTACCAATACTTATGTTTAGTAAGAGGTGTTCATTTCAGAGTCGTTCAAGTAAGACTGCAGTATATGTCTATGGATGACAATGGCTGAGTGGTAAACATTTCCTACTCTCAATCAATGGGTCTCCAGTTGGATAATCGCTCAGAGCTTCATTAATGATTATAGAACTGGTTACCACCCAGGGCCCTAGTGTTTCAATATGATATCATAGTTGTAAACCTTACAATGCTTAAGAGCGCTCAGGTTTAACCATAACGTTACTGGCAGAATTTATGTGATAAATGTCCTTCTAATTTTTTTTATTGAAACACAGCCTACGCCAAAGACAGAGGTACCCTAGAAAGTTAAGCCTTACGATCTATTTTGAAATGGGGCCCAGGCACATATCCAGGAGCGATGAATGGTTCTTAATCACATTTACATAGCAGATTTGAAAAACTGAACATATGCAGAATGTTATTTTAGGAAGTTTGACAGAGAGTGTTTGCTATGAACTTGTTGCAATGAGCTTCCTGCCATGAGCTTGCTGCAATGAGCTTGCTGCCATGAGCTTACTGCCATGAGCTTGCTGCCATGAGTTTCCTGCTATGAGCTTGCTGCAATGAGCTTGCTGCCATGAGCTTGTTGCCATGAGCTTACTGCCATGAGCTTGCTGCCACGAGTTTCCTGCTATGAGCTTGCTGCAATGAGCTTGCTGCCATGAGCTTGTTGCCATGAGCTTACTGCCATGAGCTTGCTGCCACGAGCTTACTGCCATGAGCTTGCTGCCATGAGCTTGTTGCCATGAGCTTACTGCCATGAGCTTGCTGCCATGAGTTTCCTGCTATGAGCTTGCTGCAATGAGCTTGCTGCCATGAGCTTGTTGCCATGAGCTTACTGCCATGAGCTTGCTGCCACGAGCTTGCTGCCATGAGCTTGCTGCCACGAGCTTGCTGCCACGAGCATGCTGCCATGAGCTTGCTGCCACGAGCTTGCTGCCATGAGCTTGCTGCCACGAGCTTGCTGCCATGAGCTTGTTGCCACGAGCTTTCATCTATGCATTATGTACAATAAAACAACTTTACCAAATATATTATATTTTGAAAACTCACTGTTTGTATTTTCAGTTTGACTGTAATCTTGGTCATGATTTTTTTAAAACCTTTTTTGAAGCAAAACAAATACACTGTCTAACATGGAACATCATGTGATTCTTATTTTGTATGTCATTGTTTTTGATGACAATGTATCAAACTAAAAATAAACTTATAATTAAAGACAAATATTATGAAATTGACATCATTTTTTATGAATTTATGGTTTTTCATTTGTGTGCGATTTCAAGTTAAGAATTCCATAAATGAAATTTATTGAAAAATTACTGATCCATTTGGATACCAGTGAAAATTGTATGTAAAGATGGATATAAAGGGAAATAATATACAAACTGAATGATTTACGTGTTACATCTATTGAACATATATGTTACGAAAGTAATAAACTTTTTTATTTGATGACTGATTTTATCTCTATTTGCAAGTAAAAATTTATAATGTACATAATTACACTCTGTTAAACTTTAAATAAGATTGTACCTAGTGTCACAGATGCTGCAATGACACTTGAATGAAAGTCATCCTAACTTTGACAAGAAAAACAGTTTGCCTCCCTCGTTAACAAACTATTTCTGATCTTATCACTACCAAAAAATTGTTCTTTATTGTTGTTGACAGGGCAACTAAGTCTATGCTTAACCATTCAAATTATGTCAACCATTATTTCAATACTGTATTTATCTTGGTCATTTTGGTAATATGTTTTGTCAACTAGATCATGGTTGATAAAAAAGGTCATGAAAACACCAACCCTTTTTATAAAAGTATCAAAATAAGTGCACTGAAAAATCTCTGATTATGCCTTTTGATCTATATGAACAGATATCCATATAATGATCCTCTAAGCTTAATTTTTACTTGTTATGAAAATAATAGCTTGAATTCTAAGCTTCATATTGATATAATGCATCAGATGGCAAATATTAATCTGTTCATGAAAGGATATTGCAATGACGTCAACAATTTTTTTATGAAAAATAGACCTTTGAAGAACATTCCTATCAGATAATGCTCCATGCACTGCTATAAGGTCTAACATGACAGAAATCCCAAGAAAACCATGAAATGAGTACCATGAAACAGTAAGGCAACACAACAGGCAAATTAATTATTAACGCTAATTGAAAGGGTCAACCTCAAAGTACCAATTTACCCCTTTAGGGTATGTCTGTATTAGACAGACTGGCTCCCTGTGTTTTAAAACAATTAATTGTACTTTGTGGTGTTGTTGTTACTATAATTTGCAAATAAACTTTGCAAAAACTTGCTCGTCAATCAGTTTAAAGCAACACGCCATTCCTGAATGCCATATTGTACCAATGAAAGACTTTGGTTTGTCACCGTGACGTTCGCCAGAATGCCATTTAAAGCTCAATTTAATTGGTCAGTTGAAATGAAGCCAATGTGAACTCAGTACATGACTTTGTACGGATGTTTTGTGGGTGTATCAGCCTGCCTCTTCAGCATGTTAGTTATTATGTACACCAAATTGCTTTTACTGCTGTAGTCAGTTTGTTGAACATCAGGCTTAGAATAGATATTGCATTTCAAAATAATTATGCTGTGGCCATTCAATGTTATGTTCATTTGCAAACATACAGCCCTAATTTAAATAAAAGTTAAAAGAATATAGTGTTATTGACATTATGAAATGTTTCATCATAGGCAAATTTCTTTTTAGAAAAAATATACTAAGCATTTAAAACGAGATATATATTGTGTGATGATTTTAAGGGGGTATATGTTGTGATAAGGTATGTCAAGATACCAAAGGGACATTATTTTCCCATATCTGACAAGGTATGTGGAACATTGTTTGCCCGATCTTCTTCCTATTGTTAACATTGTAATGTCCATGGTATGTTAAAGCCAATATGGCCCGAAATTACAGCCATATTTGAAAGATTTATCAAATTACTTGTTATTTGCACTTGAGTTTATCAACAAAGCCAAAACCGGGCTGGAAATTACAGCCATATTTGAAAGATTTATCAAATTACTTATTATCTGCACTTGAGTTTATCAACAAAGCGTGCAAAGTTAAAAATAAAATCCCTCACCTTCTCTAATAAAGACAACACCTTTGTAATATAAAGATATTTCATTACTTCAGACAAATGGAACCAAAATTAATTAACAAAATTGAAATATGGATTTCTGCAGTTTACAAATTATTTTTTGTACAATATCTTTGTATAATGATATATTGTATTTTAGATAATGATGATATTTGTGTTAGGCTTAAAACAATGCAGGTGTGCGTGCAGTGCCTGTAGTTTCTTGTTGAAGAAAAGAGTCACAGATACACATTGTTTTACTACAACATTGAATATCACTTTACAATGAAGATTCAATTATTTTGTCTAGCCATTAATAACTGTTTAGACAGTATTTCCTGATATTATTACATGCACAGGACTTGCACAATGTGTACATTGCATTCAGGCAATAAATATTGTGTCAACAGAGACAGACCTGTGCTTTCAGATTGTAATCATACTTTGTCAACAGTAGAAACGGCCAACGTGACCATGAGCAGGAAAACTGCGTGTACATGCTCCGTTTTAAGTTTCAATCTTTGCCATTTCCACTGCAGAAGTATGCCTAGCCTGTTGAACACAACCCCCACATAAAATTTATGGTTGCCATGGCCTTGTTTTGGGCAATGACCATGACCTTTATGCCAAGTTGGTAATTGTCATATTTATTAATGTTTTAATGGTAAAAATCATGATCTTTGTGATGTTATGTCTAGAGCATTGTATCTGTTTTTGCTAAGAACTATCGATAGAAATTTCCACATTTCTTTTTATCACATTGTAAAAAAAAATCATTGATTGCTTTTGTAAGTAAGTGAACTGACTTTTTGCATCATCAATGTGTGTTGGATTGTCGATATGTACCAAATGACACCTTCAATCTTATAATTGTTATGGATCAGATTTTAATAATTCTTTTGATAACTCTTATTTAACAAGCTTTAATCAGAGACACAATGGCTGTTCCTATAGGTTTGTCTTGCAATGTTTGAGCTATCCGACACATGTGCACCATCTCTGAGGTTGACTAGATTTCCGTTATTTGAAGTGAATTCATGTGTACCTGATGAGTACTAAAAATTCACTTTCATTTCTGTGACGTGTTCATCATCAAAGGAATACATAATGATGATTGATCTAGAGATTCTCTTTTTCGAATTTGATTCTGAAAATTATGCTTTGTGTCTTGTATGTTTGTTTGTTTTTATATCTCAGAAGTAGGGCACATTCAATTTGCACCGTGAGTTTGTCCGTCTGTCTGTCTTTCAAGGTTTCTGTGTCCGTGCTTTAACTTTAACATGCGTGGAATTTGAAAATATGTTGTTACATGTACATACATTTGCTCTGCACATAAAGTGAAAGACCCATGACGCTTAGCTCTAAGTTCAATGTCAAACAGAGTTTATTTTTTATGGAATGCTGTATATATTCACATAGATATAGTATAGCCTGTAACTTTGTCATGCACTGAGGGATTTTAAAATCATTCGGCATGTTTTCAGCACATAAAGATGACATATCACTTACAAGCCCACATCTCTACCTCAAGGGTCAAGGTCACACTTCCAGGTTTATCATTATAGAATGCTGCGTATATGCACACAGATTATAGTTGATTGTGTCTTAGCTGTTACTTTGTCATGCACAGAGGGACTTTAAAATAAATTGACTCATGTGTTCAGTACATAAAGATTATGTGTCATGTTTAACGCACTTGACCCTACCACATTTTCAAGGTCACATTTAGATACATGCTGATAGAATATAATTGTAAAAATAAAATGTTTCCCACATGAAGACAAACGTGTCACGTGACACATGAAAGAGCCGCAACCCTACCTCAAAGTTCAAGGTCACACTTAGAGTTTAATCATTATGAAATGTTGCATATATGCAAAATATAGAGTTATTTGGTTGGGTTGATGTCTCTACCTCAAAGTTCAAGGTCACATTTATGGAAAGCTACATAAATGAAAGAAGAAAGTCATGTCTGGGCTGTTATTTTGTCCTGCACAAAGGGATTTTAAAATTACATGGCACATGTGTTCCTAATACATTAAGATAATGTGTTGCTTACAAAACCCATGTCCCCACTTCTTACTTCATCACTCCCCCAACCATCATGGGGTCTAGAATATGTTAATAGTTTATATTTGCTTTTCCTGATTGTAGGCGCATTAGAAATTGCATAATCAATTGAACTGGATGTCACTTCTGGGGCATTTGTTACTTGCTGTGACAGCTCTATGTTTTGTGGTTTGCTTCATTAGACCAGGATATGAAATTAAACCATTTGTTGTGGTGTTTTCAGATAAAGTTACTCTATGATTGACTGCTATATATCATCCTCTGTGCTGATTTTTTTTCCTCAATTTACTGATATGGCCACCTTAATCAGTTATATGATGGTCATTATAGTCAGTATGGGAGAGGTTAACACACTTTGTACTGGCAACAGGAAGAGAGAAATCAGAAACCTGTCAATTGCATTTTTCCATCATTGGAAATAAAAAAAATGTTGTTGGGTGTATATGACACATTCTTGTGAAATAAGTGCAAATTTTGTCATGATAATGCTTGCCCCTTACTGACATTGATTTTCCATCCACAAATCTTGCTTCCTACATTCACTGGAATTTCCTTATTTAGCAACATCAGGCTCTGCTAATACGAAACAGTCAATAGGCGTGCTAAAGCATACATGTGATAATTTCTTGGGTCGATTCCGGGACACCCATCGTAATGTCAACGCACACTAGGGGGGTCCGGGGGCATGCCCCCCCGGAAATTTTTTTAAATGGGGAACGTCTGTGGTGCATTCTATAGCATATCTGGGGCTATTTTAGTCGTTTTTAACGTCGGGAAAATGTACCTATTTTGACTGCCAAGACGTATTTTTTACTTGACATGGTTGTTTTTTTTTCTGCATTTTCTTGAAAAAATAAAACCACCAGATATTTTCCCAGGCTTTAAATGAAGTGCTAACCAGGAGGATATGCAGTCTACTTTCGGTTTCATCAAAACAGGAAATAAACAACTATACGGGCACCTGTTTTCCCGCGCTTTTGAGAACATCCGTTACAAAATATTTATTTTTTCATCACATTTAAAACGTTTGCAATTTATGACACACAATATTTTTCAGACGATAAAGAAGATTTTCCAGTCGATGAGCTTTTTTCCGTTTGGAGATGCATATAATTTTGATAGAGACGTGTCAACAATCGGCTGTATAAAGCGATCACGTGACTTACCATGGTCACGTGATTAAAGCACTCTATATAACCACCTGTAAACCCCATATCGTCAGTTTTATTTCGGCGTAAAAATACACACGATAGTTCGGAAAAAAGGTCAAAACACTAAAATTCCTTATGGACGCATAAGTTGTTAAAAGTATAACGACGTATCGACTTTGAAATTTGAAAGGAATATGGGATGTTTTCCGTGTTTTAATTTTGTTTTTTTTACTCATTTTGTCACTTTCTTTGAACTTACCTTCATGCTCGTTTGTTGGTAAAATGTGTGAAAAATATCAATTCATCAATTAAAAGCTATCATTCATAAGACCAAACAAATCCATATGAAAACAATGAATTTGTATACAAGAACCCTCCCCCACTCGTTAAGCACAACAATAGGCCGATAGATCAATTATCGGGTGATTGACGATGACCTCGACGA